>NW_007799890.1:0-1240 GCF_000696425.1 Galeopterus variegatus | reverse complement strand
CTTACTTACTTACTTACTTTACTACTTACTTTACTTACTTACTTACTTTACTACTTACTTTACTTACTTACTTACTTTACTACTTACTTTACGTACTTACGTACTTACTTACTCACTCACTCACTCACTCACTCACTCTTTGTCTATTTTTCCAAACCTGAAAAGTCATCCTTTAATTGGCGAAGTCCAGGATAGAGCTTCTCCAAGAGTGGCCTGAGGACTGTCTGTTAGAATCACCCCGGGCCCTGGTCAGGGCAGAGTTCCGGGCTATGCCGACAGGGCCCTATGCCCAGAAGGGCCTGTGCTTGGTTTAATGCTCTGCTTTTGCCATCTTGAAATTCTTACTAGTTTTGAACATCATTTTTCACTGGGCCCCGCAAGTCATCAAGCCAGTACTGGCCCTAGTTAAAGCAGACTTCTGGGCCCCACTCAGGCCCCAGATGAATCAGAATCTTAAGGGGTGATAGGAAGAAGCATTTTAAACAAGGCTCCAGTTGGAGAACTGCTGACTCAGAAGGATCTTGCTCAACCTGGGGCCGGCTGTATGAGGAAGGTCTCTAGTCCGCACTCCCTGGCCCCTTCCTTGACAGTTCTTCTGGGTGGGATGGGGCTGTCCCTGACTTCTTCCTTGCCCTTGTCTTCACGCCCCTTTCCTCTCAGCCCAGACAACTTTGTTTTCCTCTCCCTCTGCCCTTGGCACAATCCAGGCCTTGGGTCTGGTTCCAGGACATCTTGGAAACACCGGATGCTCATCACAGTTCTTCCCCCTTGTTAATTATAGGATCTGCCCTTGGCTTCTTTCTCAGATAGCATTTTCTCTGTGCCTATTAATGATTTCTCACCCTACTGCCAAAGGATGGATTTATTCATCCATCCAGTAAACACTCATTGAGTTCCTACAATGTGCCAGGCCCAGTCCTAGGTCCTTGAAATATAGAGCAAAGAATAAAGTACCCCTGGTCTCACACCACACACACCCTAGTGGGGAAGACACACCTGTGCCCACATTTTGGTCCCAGCATGATGCGGATTAAGTTGCCTGTGCTGGGACTTAGGGATCCAGAGTTGGAGATTAGTTCTCTTCTGTGCTCGCACTTCCTTCCCTTGGCCTTCTCCTTCTGCAGCTAGGGTGGGCAGCAGGTCCTGCCCCACCAAAGAGATACCTTTAGGGATGCACCGTCAGACTCCCTCTTCTGCCCACAGCTCACTCTTTGGATCAATGACAAGCTGCTGACATCTC
>NW_007799889.1:0-1240 GCF_000696425.1 Galeopterus variegatus | reverse complement strand
GCAACAGAGCAGTTTCTATGGCATGGTGGAGAGGCAAGCCTGATTCGAGGCAGGTTGCAGAAGCAATGGCGAGAAAGGATGGGGTGCCACGAGCACACACACACCTCCTGGGGAGCTTTCCCGCAACGGGAGCTGAAGCAATGAGGGGCCGAGCAGGGGCTGATTTCTAGAATGGGAGATTTTCTAGCATATCTGCATGCTCGGTGAGAGAGAGAGAGAGAGAAGGGGCAAAGCTGGGGCGTGCCCTTGAGTAGGAGCCGTGCACGCAGGGAGGGTTGGTCTTGGGCAAGAACCCAAGACGGGACATCCCTTGTCCCAGGAGGATAGGCGTGGTGTGACTCAAAGGCAGGAGGGCTAGGAAATCAGGTGATGGGAGGAGTGAGGTTATCTGCTCTGAGGGAGGTGGGGGAGGAAGGGAGGGACATTTCTGGAGAGAGGAATGGCTTTCTAGGACACTGAAAGAGATAAGAGCCTCGACAGATGTTGCAGAACTTCCAGGCAGGGCCAAGGGTCACTCAAGGTCAGCAGTCAGGAATCTAAGCCATGTCAGCTGCGTGGGTGCAGGTGCAAAGGGGCAGAGATTGCATGTGATCGTAGCTGGGGCTTTGCTGGGCAGCATGACGGAGGGACAGATGAGCAAAAGGGACAGGAGCAGAGCGAGGGAGTGACCACACCAGGGACTTCGGAATCTAAGCCAGGTGAAAGGAAGAGAGAACATAAAAGTGGAGGGATGGCGAGAAGAGGGTAGAGAGGGCTCAGCTCCCTAGGGTCCCAGGTCCCAGTGGGTTTGAGGGCTTGGTGGCATTGGCATACTAAAGGGAGTGAGCTGGAAGGTCAGGAGGTGATGTTGGAGAGGGTTGCTGACAAGGGAGTTTGTAGGAGTGCAGTTCTTGGTAGTGACACGGTATAGGATCTGCCCACAGGAGGGAGTGGCTGAGGCCAGGTGGGGGACAGGACTAGTGGAGGAGAGGAGGTCAAGGGACTGAGGGGCCAGGGTGCCAGCACACCACATGTGGCTATTGAAATAAAAACTGGTGGGCCGGCCCAGTGGAGCACTGGAGAGTGCGCCGCTTGGGAGCACACATGTGGCTATTGAAATAAAAACTGGTGGGCCGGCCCAGTGGAGCACTGGAGAGTGCGCCACTTGGGAGCACGGCGGCGCTCCCGCCGAGGGTTTGAATCCCATGTGGAGACCGGTTCCCGCTCACTGGCTGAGCGCGGTGTGGGCGCAACACCGAGG
>NW_007799888.1:0-1240 GCF_000696425.1 Galeopterus variegatus | reverse complement strand
AGAAAGGATCTCTCTCACCATTTCGAGCCCTGGCTGCTTCAAGCCTTCAGCTGGTGAGCTCACACAGCAAGAGCTGGCAAAAGCCACATCTGTGCCCTTCCTATGAAGTTGCTTGGAGGTGGTTGGGGAGAAGAGGGTCTTGGTGGCCCCCAGGCTGGCAAGATGACTAATAGGGTTCCTGTGGACCCACATAGGAGTGAGGAGCCACAGACGACTGTAAAAAGGAGCCACTCAGAGGCCAGTGAGTCATTGCAAGTGACCTGTGTATGGCCTGTCCTATGGGAAGTGTTTGGAGTTGGCAGGGGGGAGACGGGCCCACCAGGGGAACATCGGGGCACAGCACTGACAGCTGATCTGCCCTCCAGTCAGTGCAGGACCACTCAGAGGAGACTGGTCAGGAATATAGAACTGCAGGGTGTGAGGTCTGATGAAAAGACTAAGGTCCAGACTAGAGTTTCCACACAACCCAGATGTGCCAGACCTCATAAGACCCGCAAGTACATACAAGGTCAGCAATTAAAACCTGAGCTGCACAAAATGTCTTCCCCAGAGAATCAGCAGCAAAGCAGCAACTTAGCTCAAATACAGGGCTCAAGTGCAAGTCCCCACAGGAAGTCCCCCCATTTTAGAAGTAAGCAAAGGACAACAAGTTACTTCCAGTGCAGAGTTTAAATGGTGGGAACAGTGAATGATCCAACACAGAAATGTAGAAAAACAAAATATGCAAAGATCAGAGACAAATTTTAATATTAACTAATAAAGGTCTAACACCACCAAGGAACATCTGTAAAACCTGGAAGGACCAGAAGCCCCTGGGCTCCCAAGCCAGGGAGCAGGCAGGGCTGTGGGCCTCAACCACACACCCCCAACATCCACAACCAGCTCAACGATGACAACCAAGCTGCCACAGGAAATACCCTGGGCTCCCAAGTCAGGGTGGTAGGGTGCCGAGGGCCTCATCCATGCCCCTGTCATCTGAAAACAGCCCAGTGACAGCCACCAGCCATCAGCAGAACCCACCTGGTCTCCCCTGCCAGAATGAGGGAGATGCCATGGTCCTTGATCAGGAACCCCCTCTTTCCTATTCCTCCCACCCTATTTCCTTCCCCCTTCTCTTCTCCCCTTCCCCCCTGACTGCTCTGCAATAACATCTTAGAATGTAAAAATAATAATATTAAGAAATAAATAAATTTTAAAAAATAAAAAGGACAGAGGGGGATGTTCTCCCCCATGCCACAGC
>NW_007799887.1:0-1240 GCF_000696425.1 Galeopterus variegatus | reverse complement strand
TTGGGCAACCCATTTGCACAGCTATACTTGCACTTTATTATTTATTAGCACTCTATGGTAGTAACTTTGAACTTCTACTCTTGATTTGCAAGCTCCCGTCATTTCATTTCATACTAACCTCCACTCTTCTCTTCATTTGGATCTATAATCATTTATGTCCGAGTCTACTTATACTATTCTGATTCACCTCTGAGTGCTGAGTCTGTGAGGGACAGATCTGAGTTCAAATCCCACTCTCCACTTAGAGCTGTAAGACATTAGGAAAAAGTTACTTAACCTATCTAGGACTCCTTATCCTTTTTTGTAAAACAAGGGTAATAATACATAAGGTATATGTATGAAGACCTTAGCATCTTCTTGGCACACAGGAAGTGCTCAATGAATGGTGAAGGTTGTTATTGTTATTCTCTTTCTATCTGGTCCGTTTTTTCTTACAAACCTTCACCATTGATTATTACCATCCTATGCTGCAAAACATTTTGCCAATCATCATCAGAAAAATAAATCTTGAGCTTCCAGTCAAGATGGCAGACTAGATGGTCCCCAGCGTCACTCTCTCCCACAAATCAACCAACTTACAACTATAGAAAAGCAACAACAGCCAAGCTGGGGCCGCTGGAGCTCAGGGGGAGAGGAGAAGAGACCTACGGAGTGCATGAAGGCTGGAGAAGCCATGATGAGAGGAAAAAGAAAAAAAACACTGTGACCGTTTTGAGCCTCAGCCACGTCCAGCCTGGAGCTGCTGAATGCACAGAGCAGGAGGTGGCAAAAGCCACAGCTTTGCCCTTCGGATAAAGTTGCTTGGAAGCGGCAGGGGAGAAGAGGGCCTCGGTGGCCCCCAGGCCAGCAAGACCACTAATAGGGTTCCTGTGGACCCACACAGGAGCAAGGAGCCACAACAACTGAAAAAAAGGAGCCACTCAGAGACCAGTAGGTCATTGCAAGGGACTGGCACACAGCCCGTCCCATGGGAAGTGTTTGCAGCACGGGCGGTGGGGAAGACGGGCCTACTGAGGGAACACTGGGGCACAGCAAGGACAGCTGATCTGTATCCCAATCAGTGCAGGACCACTCAGAGGAGATTGGTCAGGAGTATAGAACTGCATGGGATACAGTTTGATGAAGACACTCAGGCCCAGACCAGAGTTTCTACACAACGCAGGTGCACTGGATCTCTCAAAAGCTGGAAGTACCTATAAAGTCAACCATTAAAACCTGAGCTGCACAAAAAGCCTTCCCT
>NW_007799886.1:0-1240 GCF_000696425.1 Galeopterus variegatus | reverse complement strand
GGCAGCTGATGAACTCTTTCCTGGACTCCACTTTCTTCACTTGGTTTCCAGAATACCCCCCCACTGCTGGTTTTATCCTACTTTATGACTTCTCCTTCTTAGCCTATTTGCTGATCTCTTCTTATTTTATCTCTGTGACTTGTAAAGTTGAATTTCCCCAGGGTTAGTTCTTGAACTACTTCTTTTCTCAAGATATACTCATTCCTTTGGTGAGCTCATCAATTTCACAGCTTTAAATAAAATCAATATGTTGACAACTCCCATCTTTATATATCTTTTACACCTGTTTCTTCAACTTAATTCTCTTATCTTCAGCCTAGTAGCAAAATACAAATCAGCTATTGCCCTTTCTCTGTTCAAAATTCACCCATGGCTTCCATGTCACTTACAATAAGAGCCAAAGACCTCCCAAGGAGCTACACTGCCTCACCTGAACTGGTTCTCCCATTGCCTCTTTGCCTTGTTTCCTTCTCCTCTTCCTATGGCTCACTCCAGCCACCCTGACCTTGCTCATGTCTTTAATAAACTTGGCCAGTGAACTCCAGCCTCAGGACATTTAAACTTACTGTTCCTCTAGATATTTCTGACTCCGTCTCCAGCTCTTTAAGGTCTTCGGTCAAATCTTGCCTTCTACATCACATGACACTTACCACTTCATCCTATGCCTTGTTTCCTATTTTGCTTTTCTTCATTGTACTTGCCACTGCCTACCATGCTATGTATTTTAATTATTTATTTATTGTCTGTCTCCCTCCATTAGAACAGAAGGTCCATGAGAGCAGAAATGTTTGTCTATTTTGCTGTTTGCTGTTGTATCCCCAGCAACACACTACCTGGAAGATACTGCACATTCAATATATTAGTTGTTCTCAAAGTGTGGTGCCTCGGCTTACAGCATCAGAATAACCTGGAAACTATTGAGATACATGTTAGAAATGTCAGTTTTGGGACCTCACTACAGTCTTGCTGAATCCAAAACTTTGGGGATGGGGTCCAACAATTGTGTTTTGATGAGTCCCCAGGTGACTCATCTCTGCTAATGTTTAAGAATCACTGAGGTAAATAATTGTCGAATGAGAAAATAAATGATACAATTTTTAGTCTTGTTACCTGTTTGATGGATAAAACCATGCCTCATCATCTAATACAACAACTTTTGGATTGTCATGCAAATAAATAAGGTAAATCATTGTAAAACTTGCTTTTTCTGATATGATTACTAATAAATCTAATAAAAAAA
>NW_007799885.1:0-1240 GCF_000696425.1 Galeopterus variegatus | reverse complement strand
ATGTTGAGGACTTATTCTATGTGTGACCAGAAGCCACTGCAAAGTGAGGAAAGAGTGAAATATTCAGATGTGCATTTTTAAAGGATCTATCTGGTTGCTGTGTGAAAAATGGATTTTGCGGGAGGTGGAGGGTGAGGATGGGGGAGGAAGAATGAAATAGTGCGTCATATAGAGCTTTCCAGAAAAATGAAACAAATACTGGAAGGTGGAAGTCCCAGCGTAAGCAGAAAGAGCAAATTTGGCCTTCCTCTGCCCTTATTCCTGCCCTCAAAGAATGGGATGACACCCACTCACCTTGGTAAAATGTGATCAGAGGGTAATCTTCCTTAGTCAGTCTATGAATTCAAATGCTAATCTCTTCCAGAAATACTCTCACAGAAACACCCAGAAATAATGTTTTACCAACTATCTGGCATCCCTTAACCCAGTAAAGTTGACACAAAATTAACCATCCCAAGTCCATCCCTTATCAAGTTGACATTCACATGAATCTCTTTCAACCACACTTGATTTCCAAATAAAGACAATAACAAGGCCATAATTCATCTACTATGATACAACTATCTTGTGTACAAACAAAAATGCACTAAGTCCTTCATCAGAAGAGGAGGTAAAGAAATGAACAATGTTTACTATTCTCCTGATATCCCATAATTTAAATACTATGGTGCAAAATTAACAATACCTAAACAATATGGTATAAAGTCAGTACATCTTATGTTACATGATAAGGGAATAGGAGAGGAAAGAGAATAATGATATTTGTTTGATATATGTATATATACAAATAAATGTATTCATAATAAAATAAGGAGAAAATACTCATGACATTACAGTCCTAATTTCTGTAATAGTCACGTAGTTATGGTTAGTATTGATAACTACTTTTTTCTACTTCCCATTCTGTATGCCCTTTGCCTTCAGCAAGTGCTTTAGCTGGTCATGCCTCTTTACTTGGTGGGGTGACCCAAACCTTTATTCCAGAGGGATCTGAGCCATTAATAGTCATGTGTGGATTGGGTGTTGTAATTTTCCATTAACTTTGATCACAGAGAATGGTAATGCTAAGGGATCTGCTATATTTCAGACATACTCTTTATTACCTCCCATGTACAGTAGTAGTTCAATTTACCCTTTTAGTCAGGATCAGTCACCCGAGCCAACACCACAACTCCCTTTGTTGCCTGTGGATTAAGAGGCATGAGAAGCCCAAAGTGGCTGAGTAGCAGTCTTAACTTCC
>NW_007799884.1:0-1240 GCF_000696425.1 Galeopterus variegatus | reverse complement strand
GTGGCAAAATGGAAAACGGTAGCAAAAAAGTCAGGATGTCTAACATCAACAAATCATGTGAACCTGGGCTAGGTCACATTTCTTCATATCCAATTATTTTCACTTTTCTTAAAAGGCAGAAATATGGGGAAAACCATTTCCGAATGACCAGAAAAGAACTATGAAGACAGAGAACCATTAGCACATCTCTAGATACCAAATTTGGCCACAGGCTGGGTTTGAGAGCTCAGACACTGGGAACAGTGAGGGAAGATTGAAGGAATGGGAGTGTGTTCAGAGAGCACTGCAGACAGATCCTCTCAGCTGGGACAGGTTATTCCTGCACCCCACAGACACCTTCAAACCCCCTTCAATAAGTAACACCTCCTGGGTCCTTGCCGCTCCTTCTCAGCCTAACTCACCTCTCCCTTCTGAAAGTTGGCCCCAACCTTCCGATATCACCCAGTCTCAGACAGCTACTGAACGTGGTGTCATCACCAACTGCGGTGCGTTGTAAACACTACACACAATTACTGTCTGGGCTGTGCAAAGCTGGGACCTTCACCTTTCTGGGACTGAAGCGGTACTCAGAGGGTTCTGGCCACAACGATGCTACCCCAGGTGGGATTCTTATTCACAGGACACCGTCCTTCAAGGTTTGTCACCTCCTTCACTCCAAAGAAAATGAGACCAACATCCAGTGCCCCAATCTCCTTCCTAGAAGCCACTGTCCTGGAAACAAGATTCTGTATTATCTTCTATAAGTTCAAACCAGGAGCGCCAGGCAGGCCACACAGGGCAGGAGGGACCAGAAACATGACCTCCTGAAGAGACACCGAGACACCCACATCCACAGCAGCCACAGAGTGACAGTCTGCACACAAGTCACAGTCCTCAGATTCACCTCTGGGATCTGGTGCATCACACTAATGTCCACATGCTCACAGTACAGATGGTGAAGTGAACGTCCCATAGGTTGGTACCAGGTTCCTGATGGCGGAGCTGAAACGTGACCTCCCCACACCTCCCAGGCTCGCTGTCTTCACATAACCCCACCCACGTTCCCGTCGCCACCTGGGATCTGAGCCCCCGTCCTGGGACATCTGGAACCGGCTTCTGCACACCTGGCAGCGCCCGCCCGCCTTCCGGCAGCGCCGTCCTCTGACGGAACCTTCTGGAAAGCACAGAACGGGAGCCCCTTCCCTGACCCGGCCCAGGCCCGCGCTCGCGCCGCACGTCAGGCCCCGCCCGCCCGAGGCCC
>NW_007799883.1:0-1240 GCF_000696425.1 Galeopterus variegatus | reverse complement strand
GGCTTTCTTTGGTAGTGACTTCAGTGACAGCAGGGTATCACATTGCAAAATGGCAGAGCAGAGAGAGCAGAGACTAACATCCTCATTCTCTCTTTTTAAAGCCCTCCAAACGATGCCCATGACCACCATTTTTAATTCATTCACTGTGGCACGGTCCTACAATCCAATCACCTTTTCAAGACCCCACCTTTCATTTACCGTAATAGGATTTCCTACCCTATTAACATTGTCACAGTGGGGGCCAAATTTTGGGGGGGACACTCCATACAAGGCAAAACCACTTTGCAATATTCAGTCATCTTTGTTGAGGTAACTATTGCTTATTTTCTCGATCTCTATAATTTGAAAATACTGGAAATATTTATAGCAAATTAGAATGCCATTACAGTTTTAGGAAGTAAATTATACACTTAGGAAGTTTTAAGGAAGCATTAAAAAAAACCAAACAAACTAAAAAAACATAAATGAGTGACCTGAGAAATAATCATCAATATCTGAACAGGATAGATGGTGACTGTTTAGGTTCGGTACACACATTTTATCAGATACTACTGTGAAGCCAAGGGCTGTGCTGCTTTAAAGCCCAAGATTGGCATTCTTCTATTCATTTACATTTTGTGTCATTTGGTCTAAATTTATCAGGTTTTGTTTGGTCAGATAACAGTAATTAGGATTGGCTGTTTCCAAAAGAATCTTTCCTCTGCTCCACTTCTGACCTTATAATAACCTGATCTCATGGCCGAACTGGAAAACGGTGATGATCATTTCAATTTTGGATAATTTTATAATTACCCACAATATATTTGGATAATTCGGATATATAATATCCACAGTATATTTGGATAATAATAATATATTTGGATAATTACCCACAATAATTTGGATAATTACCCACAATAATTTGGATAATTACCCATAAGCTCTGTGATAACCTCAAATATATTTGGGAGAATTTATTTATGATTCTGAATTAGACAGGATTAGATTAGAACTGGATGTAGCGAGGACATGCCCAACAGGCTTAGCATTAGAATCAACATTATTTTGCTTAATTAATCACAAAAACCCATTGATATTTAATGACCACCATCTCAGAATTTAAACATTTTCACTTTCCTCTCTTCCACCCTGTTCCATAAATGATTAGTACTAAGGCAGGGGTTGCATTAATTCCATCTCAAAACTATATCAATACTGTTTTACTAAGGATGTTTAGGTAAATCTTGAGTGTGTTTTCTTT
>NW_007799882.1:0-1240 GCF_000696425.1 Galeopterus variegatus | reverse complement strand
TGGAAGCCAAACTCATTATGACGTAAAGCATCTCTGGGTCTCCTTAACCTCCTCTCAACTGTGGACATCTGTAACCAGCTTCCTACATAAATGTATTTATGTTGCTTCCAGAAACATGGGAATAAAGCCACAGTCTTCAGAGGGAAGGGTTAGGCTATCAAAGCTGTATGCTGGAAATCATAAATAACCTCTAAATGGCTGAAGTCAGTTGACCACCTGCCCTTTATGCATGCTGAAATCCATCATCTTTTTTTTTGTTTGTTTTGTTTTGTTTTTTTGTCTTTTTTCCGTGTCTGGCAACGGATCGCAACCCTCAGTGTCGCCCCCGCACCGGACCGGGACCGGCAACGGTATCGCAACCCTCGTTGTTGCCCCCGCGCCTCGCTCAGCCAGTGAGCGGGAACCGGTCTGTATGTGGGATCCGAACCCTCGGGTGGGAGCGCCGCCACGCTTCCCAAGCAGCGCAGTATCCAGTGCGCCACCGGGCCAGCCCTGAAATCCATCATTTTAAACCGAAGGTTTAGAGTTTTATCTTGTGTTGGTTTGTTTTCATTTGGCCATAAAGCTGCGAAAAAAAGAAAGCCACAGAATTGTAAGGACTAGGCTATGAGTCACACAAAATATGTAAGGCTAAGGGTTCTTGGAAGCAGTTTAGTGTAGTGGGGAGATGTAGCAAAGGTGTCAAGAGAAGATACTTAAAAGAGAAATTGGTGATGAGATGGAAAGTCAGGCAGCCATGGGGCCACACCCTGGTTCCAATGATGACTTTGTTAAATTAAGTTTGGTCTAAAGGATTCTCCAAACATAGTGAACTGTAAGCTAACTTGTTGTGCAAACAAACTGTAATCTACTCTTGAAACAAGTAGCCCAGTCTCAGCCAACTGTTCAAACCATGTTCAAATAAGGCAAATGCCAAGCTGTAACCAATCCAGCTGTTTCTGACCCTCTCTTCCATTTTCCCTACGTCCCTTTCCTTTTTCTGTCTGTAAATCTTAGCTGACTGTGCAGAGTCCCGGAGTCATTCTGAACCTGTTCTGGTTCTAGGGACTTCCTGATTCATAAATTGTTTTCTGCTCAGTTAAACTCTATTAAATTTAATTTCTCAAAAGTTTTTCTTTTAATAGATGATGTTAGAAGTAGGATTCGAAGTAGAGCTTCCAGCAATCCCCAGGAGCATCGAGTGACCAAGTGAGGTGTCTACAGGACCCTTTGCGTCCATTGCTGTCTCACAGCAAATGGG
>NW_007799881.1:0-1240 GCF_000696425.1 Galeopterus variegatus | reverse complement strand
TATCTTTATATATCCAACTTTGAACACTTACTGAACTATTTCCCATAGGAAAAAAGCAAAATATCAAGATCCCCAATGTAACTAGTTTTAATAGTTTGGAATTTTTCATCCAAGGTACCCCACAAATGAGACATAAGCCCCTTAGAACTAGTCTCCAGGATTCAAAATTTTTGGCAGATAACCATACCATTATCTGTAGAAAGCAAAATAGAATAGTAACCAGTGAGGTTTTTTAATTCTTTTTTGCCTGGCACTTTGATCAAATGATGATTCACCTATCTGTACCCGGGCTCACAGTTCATCTCTAGGAAATCTTTCCTAATAACCACACTCTGCTCTGACCAGAGCTTTGTACTCCTTCAGAACAGTCCCAACACCCAGGTTGTGGGGAGAGGGAAAGAATATAACACAACTTTTGGAAGAGACAGTTTTAAATCAACATGTGCCTCTGTTGTAATCATAAGCTCATTGATTTTATGTACGTGTAAAGTCTGCATGTGATTCTTCTACTCTGTTCTTGAGCATTGTTGTGGGCGTGGTCAGGTACTGTATTGCACTGGGCCCCTATCTAAGCCCTGTCGACCTCATCAGCTCTTCCCGTGCTTTCTCCTGTGCCTGAGAAGCTGCATGCTGCTTAGTAAATGCCTCAGCTTGACACTGAGCATGTAAAAATGACACCAAAAACTGGTGGGTGAGTATTAGCCATCATCCTAATACCATTTGTTTTAGTTTTCATTAGGCTTATGGCACTAATACAAAAAGTGTGTGAGCATGATTAAGCAGAGCAGGCAGCTGCGAGCATGATGAAATTTGGGAACTATAGGAAAGACCTCCCCCACAGTAATACCATTTTGTTATGTTGAGAGGGAAGACTGCTAAGGTATGTTAAGTGCATACTGTCCCTAAAAAAATGGAGTTAGTTTCAAATTAATATTCTGTGAGCAGTTAATATCTTGGAGCAAAAGAGTTTACTTAGTTACTTATGAGAATAGGCATTTTAGGATAGAGGTGGAACTCAAGACAGATAAATTCTGGTAAGAGAAAAAAGTGAAGTCCAAAGCAAACATAGAGAAATGGGACATTACAGTGGGAACCCTAGCCCACCACCTGGACACAGAACTAAACATGCCTAAAGTAGGGTTCTCAGAGCAGATGGAAAGGTGCCAAAACACACTCTATCTTTACACCATTGCCCTAAACATGGCCAGAATATTCTGGTCTTTATCAGGAGAAAGAACAT
>NW_007799880.1:0-1240 GCF_000696425.1 Galeopterus variegatus | reverse complement strand
CATTACTGAGTCTGAGTCAAGAATGCAGTATATATTGGTGGTTTTACCCAGCATTTAATTTTTTCTCTGGCATTGAAAATTGTACCAGATTTCAGTAGAATTCCCTAAGGTGAGCACCTGAAGAATCCAGGTGCAATGTAGCATGGTAGCTGTCAGGTCCCTTGGGGAGTAAGTCACACTCAAAAGGTTAATTTCCTGGCAGATTAGCTGGAAGTGAAGGATTAGTAGTAGGTAGTGTGATCATGACTATGGGTTTTGGAGTCAGGCAGATCTGAGATCAAAATACATCTGTATTAATGACTAGCTATGCTATTTTTTTCTCAGTCTCAGTTGCTCACCTGTAAAATGGGACTAAGAATACTTGTGGAGTTATTTAATTGCTTAAGTGAGATTATTCACACACACATATATATATACACATACATGTATTTTATACATATGCACACACATATATATATAATTGAATTAACATGTAAAGAGAGAGGTTCTGCCATATGGCAGATTCAACCTATCCCTTGCCACTCCTGTGGGCATCACAATTGTAACTAAGTTTATAAGAAGTAAGTATAATTTAAAAGTTACTATCTCACCTTAAAATTATTTAGAAAATTATAGTTTGGGTAATTATCAAGGAGACAGCATAGTACTTTATAAAAATTACAAATATTAGGAGTTTAGAGACCTGGAAGGAAATTTCAGCTTCATAATTAATTAGATGGGCAATGGTCATTTATCTAATATATAAGCAGCTCACCCATTATAGACTAAGTTTTTTGGTAGGAGGGACAGAATATAAATTCTAGGAGGGGAGAAATTTTGTTGATTTAATTCATGGCTATGGCTTAACATATAGTAAGAATACTCAAATCTTTATATTTACTTGGGTCTTTAAGAGTTTTTAATTCTAGCTGTAGATCTGAATTACTGGAGACCTAAATGTTCTCATCTATAAAATGGCATTGAGGGTCCCTTTCAGTTCTAGAACTCTGTAATTTTACCATAATGGACAGAACAAAAGAGATGGAAAACGGAATGTATACATCAAAACAGGAACAATGAAATTACCCATGTAATTAATATAATTTTTATTAGGTTGGGGAAACAGGAATGCCATTCGTCATTCATGTAATGATAGATTTTTACTGACCAACCGACTCATTGAACATTCAGTATATATGTTTGTGCACCTACTATGTGCTAAGCACTGAGGAGGACATAGTGGTGAACAAAGGAGACATGG
>NW_007799879.1:0-1240 GCF_000696425.1 Galeopterus variegatus | reverse complement strand
GTGGAGTAATCAGAACACACATCATTGATCAAGTCTGTTGTCTTACACAGGCAAGGTTCGTGGCTCCCTCTGAAAATTACAATAGCAACTTGAAAAATCATTGATCACAGATCACCATAATAGAAATAATAATAATGAAAATGTTTGAAGTATTGTGATAATTGCCAAAGTAAGGCAGAGAGACATGAAGTAAGTACATGCCATTGGTAAAATGGTGCTGGCAGAATTGCTTGAACCGGGGTTGCAACAAACCTTCAATTTGTAAAAACACAGTATCTGCAAAGTGCAATAAAGTGAAGTGCAATAAAACGAGGTGTGCCTTCTAGGAAGTAAATGTTTTTGGAAAAAGGAAAAAGATAAATGGAAGATCAATGAACAGTGAAAGTTTCTAAACAAAATAGGTGTATGACTCTTTTGAAAAGTATTTCTAATTTATGTAGACATATTATTCAAAGCCACATCAAATACTGAAATTAGCACTCAATGTGAAATACTATAGATTAGAAAACACCAAAATCAATTATATTTAATGAATGTGAAGTATTTCAAAATGAATGCATGCTTTTTAAATATTGATTAAATATTTTTTTTGGAATGATGTCAACATCTGAGCTAGCTTTTTACGTAGGCAGACATACTCTCACATTGACATTTTTGGGCAATGAATGACATGATACCTGTCCTCAAGTTTCTGCCATGAACTGTTTACCTTTTTTTAAATTTATGAGGTCATCAAATGTCAACATATTAAAAATTTCAAGAAATCATACCATTAAAAATTCAGCAAGAGTAGTTCTTCCCAAAAAAGGAAATGATAAATTCATTATTATAAACTATTATTATAGTATTTATTGATTATGTTACTTATTTATTATTTTACTATTTTTATTTTTGTTATACCTCAGCTGCAACTATGCTATGAGGTGAGAGTTCATCAGTATTTTTTAAGCTTTAACATTAAATATTCAGAGAGAAATATTAAAAGAGAATTCTGGAATTAACAAATAGCTGCTACAGTAACTTATCATGAAGAAGCTATTAAATGGTGCAGTGAAGAGTCTAGAAAGTATCCTCCATGCTTCCTACTTTTTGTTGTTCATGCTTTTGTATAATTCTCTCTCTTACTATGCAAAGAACCTGTGACTTGCTTCTGGCCAATATAATATGGCAAAGGTATGCCAATCCTGTGGTTGCACTCTGTAAGAGTCTTTTTCTCTAGCCAACTCATCCTGATTTGTTT
>NW_007799878.1:0-1240 GCF_000696425.1 Galeopterus variegatus | reverse complement strand
CACAGTTGCCTTGCAGTCTAAAGCAGAGCATCCCTGCCAAGTCCAGTCTAGATCAGCAAAACCATGGTCACTCTTCCGACTCATAAAAATGAAAATAAAAGCTTATTGTTGAAAGTCATGGAGATTTTCAGGTTGTTTTTTATGCAACATAAGGTGATAAATAAAAATATAAAGTTAGAAGGATTCAGTGGTCAAATGAATATAGAGATTAGAAAATGAAAAAAAAAAAAAAAAAACTGGACAAGGTTCTCCAAGTTCTGATTAGGGTAACTGAGGATATAATGGTTCCAAAAACTGAGAACAAGATTAGTGAAAGAGAAACAGCTTTTGAGTCAAAAGTTAATGAGATCAGTATAAGACATTTTGAGTTATAACTCTTGGTGTGGCATCTAGATGAGAAAACTAACAGACAGTTGTAGAAATAACTCAAAGCTTGAGAAGATAATGGGACTGAAGACAAAAGAGTGAGTCATTAGGTTATAGTTCGTAGCTTTATAATAGCTAGAGAGTTAATAAGATGGCTCAGGGAGAGAATGAGTAATGAACCTAAAATTTGGCTGAAGAAAGAACGGTGGTCACCCAAACAAAGTCTGGATAGAGCAGAAGGAGCCAATCAAGGAGGCTGACAAGAAATTGTTTTTAGCAAGTTGGAGAAACACAATATTTCAGAAAATAAGAAAAAGCGAGTTTCAAGAAGAGATAGAAGAATATTATTAAATATGTCTGTGGTGGGTTGGTGTAGAAGACAGATTGCAAGTGGGTTGAGCAGCAACTTGGAAAGGAAAATCTTACTTTTGTCTGAAATTTATCCCTAAACTAACAATGACATCCAAATATCTCAACCACAAGTAGACCTTTATGCAATGAATAGCATGTTCAGGAGATTAGTTTCCTCTATTAAAGTCCATTTATAATTATTTTTAAACTAAATCTTATGGATTACTTTAAAACTGCACGTATAAAATAAAGTATTTTAAGCTTTCAAAAAAAGTAAATAAATAAATTAATTAAATAAAGTATTTTTTCAGTCTCTTACATACTTAATATCTGATTCCTAAGACAACCATGAAGGTAGAAGGAGCTGATGAATTAGCATTCAAACTCAAACTTCAAATTTGGCTTCAAATCTTATTATTTCTTTAGTTACATTACATCATATGCTAATGGCCACGAAGTGGAATACCAATTGTGCGTGAGTGTCTTTCCATGTCTCAGCATCTAATGAGCCCATTTGATCTAT
>NW_007799877.1:0-1240 GCF_000696425.1 Galeopterus variegatus | reverse complement strand
TTTTATAGCATTCTGTTCCTCTGCTCAGAGTATAGCATTCCATATGCTTGAATCATTTATGTAATAATTATAGTTACTTTTAGTAGAGTAAAAATAAAACAACAAAAATCTTTTACCATAAAAACTTTACTTGTTGAGTAAAAAAATCTTTTTTTTTTCTTATGAACAAAGCAAATTTATTTTCAAAGCTACATCTTTATTCAACATCTGGACCCCAAAACCTAGAGTTCAAATCCCAAAGTAGATAGCTAAATTGTTCTACACACCAGGAAAGAAAGGACCAATGGAAAAATCAAAACACCAGTTTTTCTCTCTTTCCCAGAGTAGTGTTGCCTTTTCCAAAATCTTCTCATATTTAGCTAGGAGCTTGTTTTCGCCACTCTTTGAGCTATGAGCTTGTTTTCGCCACTCTTTGAAAAATCATTATATTTATTTATCAGGTGTGTTACACTACCACATTTAATTTTCACGACAAGCATTGAAAACAGGTATCACTATTACCATTTTACAAATGAGGAAACAGGTTCAGAGTAATTAAGCAATTTACAATAGAGTCATGTAGCTAGTAATTGGCAGAAAAAAGACTTGAGCTCAGTTGCATCTAATTCTGAAGACCACATTTCTTCCTTTCTTCCAGGCTGGTTTTCAAGTAGAAGAATAATTAAAAGCCTTTTTATGATGAGAATGATTGAATATTTTATATTTTACTTAAGCAATTTCACACGTTGTCTTTCCCTTAGTCCTAACTTTTGCCAGTGAAGACTACCTCTAATGTTTAGTATTTTACAATGCTGTCCTCACACAAAATATTTCATTCTAGAGCAGTACTTTCCATGATCTAAGGATATATGCCTAGAATTACAACATAATGTAACATTTTTAATATTCTACATACAAGAGTGACTAAGAAATATTTGAATAGACACAGGCACAGATTTTTAAATATTTTCTAAGGTGGGATTTATAAATTCTGCAGAGATTTGAAAAGAAGTTGTGGCCCAATATGGGAATCACTTGCACCAGACCTGTCACTAATTCCATTAATGCTGCAGTCCCCACATTCATACATCAAAAATAAAAGTAAGAATCGAGATTTCATGAACACTCAAATAAAGTAAAAGACAATGTATGACTGGGCTTTGGTAGGCACTTCCTTTTCCTCACTAGTTTATAATGTAAGATTTGTGGGATTTGGCAAAGTTTTGATTGAAAGTAATACAAGTTTAGGTGGTAGAGTATG
>NW_007799876.1:0-1240 GCF_000696425.1 Galeopterus variegatus | reverse complement strand
ATACTCTGGTATCACAGCGCACGTCTCCTGGCACAGCCGCTCAGACCCGTCGCCATCTTTCTTTGGAAACCGGCTGAAACTATTTTATATAGATGCACCTTTCTCCCTCTCTTCCTCGGTGAGAAGGGGTAAGTGGTTACTTTGTGCCCTCGCCCAATTTGGCCAAAACCCCCCGCCAGCCTCACAGCCCCCACCCGCCAACCGGCGCCCACCCGCCGCTTCCCTGCGCAGCTCAACCCAGGGGAAATCCCAAAAACTTTCAGTTTTAGTTTACGTTTTTAATGTATTATTTCCATTGGTAATAATAAGCTTAATGTTCTGTTGTATGGGCATTTTTGTGGCAATCTACTTTACACTTCTCCAAATCTACTTCAGTGATGGTGATGGATCTGTAAAATGTAAATGTACTCTTCTTAGCAGAAGGTCAGTGAAAAGAAGCTTTAAAATATTTAAAGTCTAGATTAGGATGTGTAACAATTAAACTGAAATTCACATTTTTTTTTAGACTCAGTTAACACTAATGATGGCTTCAAACAGCAGTCTTAATTACAGTAAGCTGTTTCATTCTGGCCAGCTGCAAGTAGTGGATTTGATTACCTATGTACATTCTATGTGGTCAGAAACTTAATGCTGAAACTCAGCAGGGGAGAAAGAAGTCTGAAGAGTGAATTGACTCACAGTGTGATTTATAATAAAGGGAACCTTTTCTAAGAAATTTTATCTGAAAGTTAAGAACTCCTTTGAGATTTTCACCATCAGCTCAGCATGCTTCTATTATTTTGTTATTGAGACACTTAAACTTTTGTTTTTGTTACCCCTTACAGAGGAATCAATAGTCTAAAATTAGAGCACATGGTAGCAGTTCCTGAGTGTTAATCTAGGGTTGCTACTGGGGACTTCAAAGATTGTGGCCAGCTGTCTATCTCATGTATTAAACTTTGTACACACTGAAATGTTTTTAGGAAAAAAAAAATTAAAATATGATATGTGACAGGTTTTAATAAAATATGATATAAAAGAGTTTTTAAGTTTTTCAAAACAGTACCTATACATTTTTTCCTGTTATCAACGATATGTTATTGTACATACATTTTGGGATGTCTGCCAAGCTCATAATACTTCTTTCTGGAAACTAGTGCTCCCCATATTATCCTGGGGATTGAGTCCCCAGTAACCATGTCTATATTGTGTGAACGTCTCCCCTACCCTACCCTTGCCAGTGGTGGCTGATGAGAGGTAG
>NW_007799875.1:0-1240 GCF_000696425.1 Galeopterus variegatus | reverse complement strand
AATCCTCAAAACTTATCATCTTAAAACAATAAGCATTAATCATGTCATGCATCTGACCTGTTTGGGTCAGAAATCTAGTAATAGCTTAGCTGGGTAGTTTGGTCTCAAAGTCTCATGGATTTGCTGTAAAGTGATTGGCCAGGGCTGCAGTCACCTGAAGGCTTCACTGGAGCAGGGGTATCCACTTTCTAGGAGATTCTCTAATGTGCCTGGAAAATTAGAACTGGTCATTTACAGGAGACCTCAGTATCTTGCCACAAGGAATACTCCATAGGGACATGTTAGTATATGTATATGGAAGCTGGTTTTGCCCAGAGCTGTTTTTGTCTCCTGGTCATCCAAATGATAGCAAGGGTGAAGCTACAAGGTATTTTAGGGATTAGCCTCTGAATTCACAGTGGTACTCTCCTCAATATATTATTGGTTATATAGGTCAGCCCCCTCAGTAGTGGTGGGGGGGGTGACTTCACAGATGCATGAATACCAGGAAGACAGGCTCATTGGGGTATTTTAGAGACTGACTACCACAGACTTCTACTCAAAACTATTAATACCTTAAGTACATAACTTTTTTATAAGTAATTTAAATTAAATAATGCTATGTAATTTATTCATAAAGATAGTTTTCAATTTCAAATTTCTGAATACTATTCCATGGAAAACTTCACTGAGGTTCTATCAAATGGATAATTTATTTTTAGTGTCTAAAATTTTACTTGATAGATACTAAGTCAAATGAACTAGGATTTATTATATATTTGAAATTAGGTTACAGTCAAGAAAGGAAAGACAATTAGAGATGTCAGTCCCTCTAATAAGTACACAGATAATCAGCAGTCAATCTGACATTAAAGTTCAGGTGTTCAAACTTCAGGTTTATTTCCATAAAGATATCAAATGAGTTCATAAGGTTTATTGCTGTTGTTATTTTAAACTATTTGATCACTTTACTCAAACATTCTATGGCATTTTCTGGCATGATTTCTTGTTCAAAAAGACGCATTAAAGATATTCTTTGATGTGAGTTTTTGAAATTTTCAAAAAAACTATTTCTATCCAACACAATATTTAAAATGTTTTCATGTATATTCCATTCAACCCTTACAACAACCTTGTGAGGTAGGTAGATGCTTACTTTTTACATATGAAAGATAGAATAGGAATCTCTGAAGGGCTTTGCTTAAACAGGCAAAGATCATAGAACCCTTCTAATATACAATCGGACCTACCTAGGACTTTT
>NW_007799874.1:0-1240 GCF_000696425.1 Galeopterus variegatus | reverse complement strand
AGAATTGTAAGATAATAATTTGTGTTGTTTTAAGTGTAACATTTATGGTCACTTGTCACAACAGCAATGGGAAAGTAATACACTAAAGATGATGAACACTTTTTCATGTGCTTATTAGACATTTGTATATCCTCTTGATATGAAGAGTGTAAAGACTCTTCATGCCCATTTATTTTTCCAGCTTTATTGAGGTATGATTGACAAATGAAAATTGTATGTACCTAAGGTGTACAAAGTGATGATCTGATACATACACATTGTGAGATGATTACTACAATCAAGCTAGTGAACATATCCATCACCTCACATAGTTATATTTATTTTTGTTTTGTGGTGAAAGCATTTAAGATCTACTCTCTTAGCAAACATCAAGTATACAATACATTATTATTATTAACTATAGTCATCATGCTGTACTTTATATCTGCAGAACTTACTCATAACTGAGTTTGTACCCTTTGACCAATTATCCCATTTTTTCCATGCCCCAGCCACTGGTACCACTATTCTATTCTCTGTTTTTATGAGTTTGACTTTTATAGTTTCACATCTAACTGATATCATGCAGTATTTCTCTATGCCTGCCTTATTTCACTTAGAATAAGGTTTTCCAGATTCATCCATATTGTCACAAATGGCAGGATTTCCTTCTTTTAAGGCTAAGTAATTTCCTTTCTGTGGGTATACTGTTTCCATATCTTGGCTACTGTGAAAAATGCCACAATAAAAATGGGCATGCAGATATCTCTTTGAGATAGTGATTTTATTTCCTTGGGATATATATCCAGAAGTGGGATTGCTGAATCATATGGTGGTTCTATTTTTAATTTTTTGAGGAATCTCCATATTGTTTCCATAAAGGCTGTACCAATTTATGTTCTCACCAATAGTGTACAAGGATTCCCTTTTCTCCATAACCTAACACTTGTTTTCGTTTCTTTTTTTGATAATAGACATCCTGACAGATGTGAGGTGATATCTCATTGAAGTTTTGAAATGCATTTCCCTGATGATTAATGATGTTGAACACCTTTTCATATGCCTGTTGGTCATTTGTATATCTCCATTGAAAAAATTTCTCTTAAGGCCCTTTGCCCATTTTTTAATCAGATTAATTGTGTTTTTTGCTATTGAATTGTATGAGTTCCTTATATATTTTGAATATTAACCCATTATAAGTATGTGGTTTGCAAATATCTTCTCCCACTCTGTAGGCTGCCTTTTTATTTTGTTGGTTCCT
>NW_007799873.1:0-1240 GCF_000696425.1 Galeopterus variegatus | reverse complement strand
AGAACTCACTTGTTTCTGACACCCTTCAGAATGAGCCTTGTTCCTAAGGTGGGGACACGGGGCCTGGTTTGCATGTGCTGCTCTTCCCAAGGCCACTGCGCCCAGCTTGTGGGCCTGCACACCCTCCCTCGTGCTGTGCCACTGAGGCCAGGACTTCCAGACGTCTCCCTGAAGGCTCCTGCTGCCTGCCAGCTTGTGTCGCTGGGCTCGACTCTCTGACCTGGAGTGCCAGAGTTGATCCTGGTCGGAGTGTGGAGCATGCTGCACGTGATTTTCGCAGGTGAAGTCCCTTGCCCACACTCAACATCTTTAGAGAGGGACCATTTTTTGATCATGTGTGACACATGCGTGACCAAACATGTCATGTGCAGTTGCATATCCTCCATGTAGTCCAGCACCTGGCAATCAGGGGCACTGAATATGTGCTTGTGAAGGAATGGACAGTGACGGGATGAGGAGACCCCTTCTCTTAAACAAGACCATCTCTCCATGCACACCTTAGTTTAGGCATGAGAAGGGAGACACAAAGAACTTGTCTGCCACAGATGTGCTCAGTGCTTGGGTTTCTGCCAATTTTATAATGATTCAAGTTATGTTTAGTGGAAAGTTTGTACTTGCAGGATACAAATGAGGACATTTTAAAACATATTTCTTTCATATTTGGTTTGGAAAAATGACTAGAAGTATTCTGGGTCTGGTGTGAAGGCTGTTATTTTAGCCACTGCCGTCTGCACAATCTGGTCAGTCAGACTTTGGGATTGTCAGGCTCCATCTGACAAAGGATGAGGTCATCCTTGGCAAAGGGACCATCCCCAGCACATTTCTGCTTTCTTAGCTCCTGACCTCAGAAATTCTGTGAACACCCTCAGTCCTCGTGAGAGAGAAACCAGGCTCCTGGGGAACTCTTGCCTGGCTGGAGCCCTGGGCACTCTGCCCAAGCGGTGCTTCTTGGAAAGCACCACCTGCATGCTAAGGGCTACATCTTCCACAAGGTTTCCAGGAATCTCTGGTGACCTCTCCTCAGAGGTGGGGGTGGAAAGTTCCAGGCAGCTGCTGGCTGGGGTCCTGGCTCCAGGCCTCCAGCCCCAGCCTCACAAGGGAAAGGTCCAGCTGCTCGGTTCCATCTGAATGGAAAGAACCCCTTGAGCTGGGCTGCTAATTAATTTGTGAAAATATATGGGGCCTTTGTTATGTACCAGGTGCTTCAGAAATATAAATTCATTTAATCCACACAAACCTC
>NW_007799872.1:0-1241 GCF_000696425.1 Galeopterus variegatus | reverse complement strand
AGTAAAGGATGCCTGTCACAAAAGGAATCTGTCTTTAACATTCCAATGTGTGACAGCTTCCACGAGAAAAAGTCGCGGAAACTCAAATATTTAATCCTCTTCTCCAATTATTTCAATGAAAAGGACTTAATTCGAAAGTCAATTAGCAGCAACCTCTGTGAATTTCTAACTGCAGCCATAGTGATGTTTCACCAATAAAAATCCCTTTTATCTCGAGCTCTTAATAATGAAGAGATGAGCATAGTATGGGCATCACTTCAAAGCTGTTCAAGGATCCAGAAAGGCAAGAAGCACGCAAAACGCATGGAGGGTCCACTGCAGCGTTCACATCCTGACCCAAGCTCCGTTACCTGCATTGGGCTGGATGCCAGTTCTCCTTCCCGCCAATGTGTCCCATGGGTCTTAAATATCATTTCACTCTGGGGGCTTATGTTGTTGTCTCAATAAAATGAAAGTGTCCCTAGTAAAAGGGAAAATGAAGCCAGGAGACCTGTTTCAATTGCACAGCTAGTTAAAAGCCACGTTGAAGGGGAGGGAGGAAAGAGGCTGAAATAGACTGGAAGGGATCAAGTCAAATTTAATCCCTGTGTATTTGAGATTGGGAGCAGGGTTCTCTAAGGTGAGCAAATGGGATGTGTCCCTTCCTCCCAGCCTGATGAGTGTCCACCCCTCACGGGCTTGCAAAAAGCTTTATGAGGCTGAGACTTTTCCATCTGCTGTGACACCGACTACATCATAAACAACATGATGCTTTGCTGTGATCTCACTGGATTCACCCAACCATCCCACGAGATAGGTGTTCATAGGCCGTTTTCTGGATTAGGATACTTGGCCCGAGTGGGGAGGCCAGAGTGCCTGGTGTGGTACAGGTGGGCATTAGATGGCACGTCATCCCTCACTACACAGCACGCAATGCTGGACACACCGAGGCCCAGGGATGGTCTGGTCCATAGTGGCAAAAGTGGTTCCACTGAGGTATCCTCCAGAGTTGGTCTCCGTCAGCCCCTGAGAGGAGATGACAAGAGAGGCTTGGTCCTCATTCCCTCTGTCATCAAGCTTTTCTTGTCCATGCTGAAAATAAAAGAGCTAGTTGCTAGCATCCGATGCCCAGAAATCAATACTGAAATGCAAGAGCACCTCTGTCAGTCTGCCAGCCAGCTGCAGCCAAGTCTTCCCCAGCGCTTTCTTCCACACCAGTTACTCCGTGGAATGGAACCCAGGAGTACACTCCCAGCCAGCGC
>NW_007799871.1:0-1241 GCF_000696425.1 Galeopterus variegatus | reverse complement strand
TAGAAATAACTTCACATCATCTACACAGGAATGCACTTTTGATTGCTTATTCCAGACACCTTGCGTTGTTAAATCCCCTTTTGTCATGAGCCTGAACTGCAGACCATGTGGTTAACTGATGGTTGGTTCTGGATCACTTTTACTCCGAAGATACCGCTCTTTGTGGTCCCAGCCCAAGGCAGGAGGTGCTTTTCCAGTTCCCCTCCTGTGGTGGGTTCCAGATGGTGACTTTTGTCCCTCAGTCCCACAAAGCCAGCAAAACTGCAGCCCAGGCACTTTAGGCTTTTCCTAGACGAGTAGACGCCCAGGAGCAAAGGCAATCCTCTCAGCATTTCTCACCTCTCTAGGTTTCTGATTCTTCCCAGCTCTTAGGTCAGCAATTGCCCACTGTTTTGCTGTGGAGGATTCCAACATTAATTGTTTTGTTGTGGAGGATTCCAACATTAATAAAGCAAATGTATTTTACAGAGTCTAACTTATAGCTTAGTAGGACCACAGTTCTTAGTTTTTAGAAGGGGTAATGCCCTTTAGCATAGGTTTTAGCCCAGTAGAGAAACAACCCAGAATTTTAGCATGGCCAAAGCTCTGTAGATTGAGGTGTAGCCTAATCTTCTGGTATTGCACATAGAAGTGTTCAGCTTGTGAAAGGCAGAAAACTTTCCCATGGCTAAAGTCTCTGTTGCAGACAAAATTATTGTAAAACAGCAAAAATGCTGACTCTAAGGGCAGACGTCCTTGGTGCAGCTAAACCTACGGATTGTCGCCATGACGAATATCTTACTGTTCCTTTTGTAGCCACCTATGTTCCTTTTCTGTAACTTTCTTGCCTGGAGAAGAAAAACGGAGAGAATACCTCATTTGGGACTGTTCCCGGGATCTTTCTTCTCTTGAAAGAATTATTCCTGGGGGTGACTGATTCTGGCCTCTCACTGCTCCGAAGAAATGGGCTTTGCTAGTCCTTTGTGTCTCCATCACGCTGGCGGAGAGGTGACATTTTGTGAACTTTTTGATGTTCTTTAGGGTGATAACATTTTAAAAACGTTTCACACAGCTTTTCTAGTTGTCTCTCAGGGAAATGGCTGTATTACCTGTATTACAGTTCACCCATTGCCGGCAGCAGAAAGACAGGTTGCCACGTCTGCACTGTGTGTTGGCAGAACTACCTGCTCTGTCCATCGTGTCTGTGGTCCGGCTTGTACCCGAGAACAGGTCGATCGCACTTCCAGCACCTGCCCCCATTC
>NW_007799870.1:0-1241 GCF_000696425.1 Galeopterus variegatus | reverse complement strand
AGGCAACTAAAATACTTAAAAAATGGTGGCAGTTAAAGTAGAAAAGTGCTTTACAACTAAAAGAAAAAGCAAGACTATTTTTTTAAAAGGTGTGTGTGGTCAGATAGTATTTTTAAAAAACAAAAATTGCTGAGTGGGTGTTTGTCCATGATGTGCAATTAGGAGCATCAAAAAAAAGAAAAAAAGAAAAAAAACAGGGTTAGGGTAACTGTGTTTCATTTTTATATTCGAACTCTTTTGTATTTAGTTGATTTAATATTCTGCACTTTGCAGTTACTGAGTTGAACTTCGTACTAATCCCTTTCTATTTTAAGCAGCGTGTGAGTTTTTAAAAATCTCCACCATGTGCCAATTCTCTTTGGAATAACTGTCTAAGTGTGAAATCTACCTGTGAAAAACTATTTCCAATGTGTGAAGTGCATTTTTCAAACTAGTAAAGATGATAAAACTATTCTGATCATGGTATAATGAATCCACCACAATTGAACTCAAATATACTTGGCACAGAGTAACTGGAAATTAAAACAGAAAACAACTAGAGACTTGTTGGAATATTTATTTGAGCTGGAGTGATAAGCATTGCAGGAATAATTTTACCATGGTTAGGTTCATATTTCAATCTTCAAAGTGTTTTTTAAATTAGCAATTAGTAGTGCATTTTGCTCCGTTGGACTTCAGAACATTCCACTAGTTTCTCATAAAATACTTAAGTTAAATTGGATTAAATAGTATTTTTCTTTTCAGTAAAAGCCATGGGACATATAATGATGGCACATTTTCTTTCAGTCAGGTTGTAGTAGACAAAAATTTTCATGATTGGGAAGGGGTATCTTTCTCGGGTGGTTTGTTTTCAGGGCACTGCTACACCCTTATTATGCAAGGGAGCTAAAAACACCATTCCTAAAATTCAAGAGGATACAACCGCGTTTGAAAACCATGTTCAAAACCATCTTGCTCTTGTCTTTTATTGTTTGGTGTTTATATTGAGAGAGAATGCAGTGTGAATGTTTTGCTCTCACGGATCGTTGATTTCCAGAGAGCATCCATGAAATCTCACATTTGCATACCAAATCTTTCAGGAAAGACAAGGTTTTCCTCATTGATATCATGCTTTCAAAAATGCAACATGTTTCTGTGTTTCTTTCTGTTTCTCTTTAAAAATTACTTAGAAATCAAACCAGCAAAATAGTTAAACAAAAAGAATGAAAGAAAGTCTTCAATTTTCTACAAAGATTTTGCCC
>NW_007799869.1:0-1241 GCF_000696425.1 Galeopterus variegatus | reverse complement strand
AGGGAATGGGGGAGGGGGAGAGGTTGGACAAGGGGCATAAAGAACAATTATGATTTGTAACAATATATATGCTGGTAATACTGATTTAATCAACATATCTCAATGCTAAACCCCCAAAATATGTATAATTGATTTTGATTCAATAAGTAAAATAAATTATTAAAACAAACAAACAAAAAACACAATAATTTACTGCATGTAAAATCAAATGGCTAAAAGTGACGAGATTGAATGTCCTTGTCATAAAAAAATGTTTTTTTGTAATTATGAATGTTAGTTACCATGATTTGCTCATCACACATTGTATACATGTACTGATATTCAACTCTGTACCCCACAGATATGCATAACCAATATGATTCAATTAAAAAAAAAAGAAATCTCAAAGACATTACATTGCATGAAAGAAGCCAGAAACCTATCGTATGATTCCATCCATGTGAGATTCTAGAGCATACAAACTAATTTGCAAGTAGATCAATGGTTGCCAGAGGATATAGGGTGGAAGAAAGGGGCAGACATTGCAGTTGGGCACAAAGGACATTATTGACGTAACGGAAATATGGTATGTTTAATGGGATGTTGGTTAGATGGGCGTGTACAAATTTTTGGGCACACACACACACATGCACACATACATAAATGAGGGGAAGAGAACACCATTCACCAGCTGATCATCCTAGGGCAGGCTGACCTCTCCCTCCTCCTCACCCCCTCGTCTGTCCATCCCAAGTCTGCCCCATCCCTGTCCTGAGCGTCTCTGAAATCCTCCTCTCTCACCACAGCTGCTGCTCTGGTGTGATCCAGGGCTGTCTGAGTCTGGGTTCCTCCAAAAGTGCAGGTGGTTTATTTGGGAGGGGATCCCAGCAGACACAGTGAAGAGGGGGAACAGTGGGGCACGGAGGGAGAAAGATGGGAAAGGCTGAATCAAAGAGCAGGTTGCACTGTAGGCTCAGTCCTGCCGGGGACCACCTAAGGAACATGGTTCAGACTTGTCCCTCAGAAGGAAGCTGGATATTTATCCACACACTCTATTCCTCACTGGTGAGGGGTGGCCCCGGGTGTTGAATCCCTGGCACTTGGGGCTGTTCTGCCTCCAGCTGGTCATGCTTCCAGGTCCCTGGACAGTGCCCCCCAGGTGGAGCAGCCCAGAGAAGCAGGGATCTTAAGAGATGAGCTGTCAGGATGCTGGTAACCTCCCATCACAGCCGCAGGTGAACCCAGAGGTCGTGTGGTGACAT
>NW_007799868.1:0-1241 GCF_000696425.1 Galeopterus variegatus | reverse complement strand
GTTAATAGTGTGATCTCATATTTCTCTATAGTAATACTAAATATCAGAATTCAGATGAGTAATATCTGTAATGTTATAAAGGAAATAAATAATATCCTATAAATTTTACCTCAATCCAAATTTTGCTTCAATATAGAGAGAGTATGGAAGATTAAAGGAACTCAATTAATGAATATTTATTTACGGTTTCACATGCAGTTGTAATTTAAACTTTTCCCCAATTTTCTTAGATTTTGAAAAAACATTTTTGAGAATTAAACTTACACTCTGTGGGAATGTAAAAAGAAAATCCCCTTGATATTGACTTTGGCAAATATCTCAAAATGAGCTCAGGTAACAAAAGCAAAAATAAAGTGGGACTATATCAAACTAGAAAGCTTCTACATAGCAAAGGAAACAACAATCATCAAAATGAAAAGGCAACCTATCAACTGGTAGAAAATATTTGCAAACTGTATATTTGATAAGGGGTTAATATCTAAAATATACAAGTAACTCATAGAACTCAATAGCAAAAAAATAACCCAATTAAAAAGTGATCAAACAACCTGAACAGATATTTTTCTAAAGAAGATATACAATTGGCCAATATGTGTATGAAAAAGTGCTCAACATCATTAATCATCAGGGAAATGCAAATCAAAACCACAATGTGTTATCACCTCACATCTGTTAGGATGGCTATTATCAGAAAGAGAAGTGATAACAAGTGTTGGTGATGGTGTGAAGGAAAGGGAACCCTTGTACACTGTTGGGGTGAATGCAGATTTGTACAGTCATTATGGAAAATAATAAGAAGGTTTCTCAAAAAATTAAAAATAGAACCACCATATGACCCAGAAATGCCTTTCCTAAGTAAATACCCAAAGGAAATGAAATCAGCACCTGAGAGATATCAGCACTTCATGGTCATTGCAATATTATTCACAATAGCCAAGATATGAAAACAATTTAAATTGCCATTGATGGATGAATGGATAAAGAATTGTGGTATAGAGCCGGCCCCGTGGCTCACTCAGGAGAGTGCGGCACTGGTAGCGCCGAGGCTGTGGGTTCGGATCCTATATAGGGATGGCTGGTGCGCTCACTGGGTGAGTGTGGTGCAGACCACACCGTGCCAAGGGTTGCGATCCCCTTACCGGTCAGAAAGAAAAAAAAAAAAAAAGAAATTTTGGTATAGACATGCAATGGAAGAGTGGCCCTACAAAAGAAGGAAATCCTGCTGTTTGTGACAACATGAA
>NW_007799867.1:0-1241 GCF_000696425.1 Galeopterus variegatus | reverse complement strand
TGTTTTGTTACTGATTTTTAAGGCTTTACATGAGTTAAGTGCTCCCTAACTCCGAATGCTCCCCCGTGTACTCATACTGTCCACCCCCACCATGGAAGCCACCCTAAAGGTGATTGCAGCCCACTATGGGAGGAAAAGCAATCACCTAAATCAATTCATACTCAAGTTTATACTGTTCATACCAAGTTTATACCAAGTTTATACCAAGTTTATATGGCTTATCCTCCCACTCTCCCCATTAGCCTTCTTGGAGCCTAGTACCTGCACGTGATATGTAGAGACATACGTGGGCACAGATACGCTATAGATACTTGTTGAATAAAAAAATTCATGTGGTTCCAAGGGATTAAATAGTATCCTGATGAGGATGGAGGGAGGAAGTTCTGGAGAGATAGATTTCAAATCAATATAATCTTTCTAATTATATTGACTCAGTTGCTCAAAGATGGACTGAGCTACAACAAGCAGTAGTGAGTTCCCAGGGATGTCCTAGTCTTAGAGAAACTCTAGCATCATCTCAGGGATAGGAATAAATTATTCTAGTGCTCTGATGCTTTTCTCTCTGCCCACATACGTGGCTTCCAACGTTTTACACAATTCTCTCTTGGGTAACATTGTCCTAGGTGAGGAATGGCAAACATATTTCATTCCACGTGTCAGTTCCTATGTGCTGGTAAGTGGCTGCATAAAGGGCTGGATGAGTAGTAGGATACTGCTATCTCTGGGTTCAGCAGAGAAGCAGACTGTGATAGGGTAGTAATGCCTACCACGGATGCCCAAGTAGAGGGGGCTAGTGTCTTTGCTGTCTTTGTCTTAGGGAATCCCTCCAACCCTGGCCCCTGAACCTGCTTGCTCATCTTGCTATCCTTCCTGCAGATCTTGAGTTTTGGGTCAAATTCTCCACCTTCTCATTCCCCCTTAAATGTGATACTTGGAAATCATTCTTGCTTCCTGAGGTCCTGACTGGTTCTAATTCCTGGTGTCTCCATCAGGGAAGAGCTTGCATAGGATTGAGTATGAACACAGGTGACTTTTTCTTTTTAAAAAAAATCTTTATTGAGATACAATTCACATATTATACAATTCATCATGTTAAATATACTGTTCCATGGTTTTAAAATATATTCACAGTTGTGCAACCATCACCATAATCAATTTTAGAACATTTTCATCATCCCCCAAAGAAGCCTCCTACCCTTAGCAGTCACCCTCCCTTTCTCCCAAATCCTCCTAACTACCCC
>NW_007799866.1:0-1241 GCF_000696425.1 Galeopterus variegatus | reverse complement strand
CTCTTAACTCCTGGACACCCCTGACCCTCTGCCTCATCCTGGAGAGGGCTAAGCGCCTCTCCTCTGGGCTTCCCCAGGACACAGTGCTCGCCTCCATTCCATGGATGTGGAATTGTATGTTTGCACTCTCCAGCTCAGCCCTTGAGGCCAAGCCCTCTATGGAGGCAATTCCTGACCATCCTGTGCTGTACCCTGGGCCTGCCATGTTAAAGAGGCCAAGTAAAGGTTTGAATACAAAAATGCATGAGTGGAATGGGATGACAAAAATCAACTAGGATAGAGGGCTGGACCTCAGTAGAGAAAACCAGGAGGGCATTGCACATCTGCCCTAAAGGTGCCTCCCAGGGATCTGTGTGGTTGCTCCAGCTCTCCCAGGAAGAGCCACTGCTCTGAGTGAACTCAGTCTGCAACTGAGGGGCAGATGCAGAAGAGCAGGGGCCCCAGGGAAATTCATACCAACTTTGAAGAAAAAGAAAACTTCATATTCAACACCAGCCTTTTTTAAAATCAGCATCTTCTTTCTTATATACACACTCAGACATACACATACACACTCTCCAGAGAACATTTTGTTCTCACTGTACAAAGTCATTTACATTGCACATAATCCTCACAATGATCCCCAATCTTTTATGAGGAAAATATATGGCTTCAGTGTCAAATGACTTATTATTATGTGTGTATCTTTAGGCAAGATACATAATCTTTCTCAGCTTTGGATTCTCCATTTTACAAATGGGGAAACAATTTGGGTCTTGCAGTGCTGTTAAGAACATTAAGTACGTAATACATGCTAATTAGTGCCTTTTCATCCTGGGGAACGGATTGTTTCATTCAGAGAAAGAAATCTTCATGAGCGTTTTAAAGAAGTTGTGATAGAGAATAGGGAAGATATATTTAGTTTTGCTAATTATTTTCTTGGTGCCCTTAAAACTCCTTCTAAGGTGGTCACATACATCTCCATCTGCCAATAAAAGCCTGTCTCTATACCCTTATGCACCTTCCAACATAGTTTCTCTTTTTTTTTCTTTTTTTGTATTTTTTAAAGAGACACTTTCAAAATGCTTGTACAACATGGCTAAAGATTTCTATGTCCATAACCAGACCCCATGCTACAATTAAGTTCCAAATGAGATGATCCGTACAGAGTGGTTATAATATCTAATCAGAAGAAAACAACAAACAAACAAACAAAAAGAACCCCAGCATCTAATAAAATGTTTGTGTTAACAGCAACCATA
>NW_007799865.1:0-1241 GCF_000696425.1 Galeopterus variegatus | reverse complement strand
TTTTTTTAATTGGTGAGTCAATTTCTATTGCTTTCAACCAAAGTACTTGCACACCATTTCACATGACTATGTACGGCCCAGGATCACTGGTGACAATGCTTCCCAAACTTCTTCAGGCCATGGCACCCACAAAATGATTATATTTAACAGTATCGTTCAAGTTAATGGATAAAGCCACTGCACCACACCTAATCTGGCTACCTCATAGGGTGAGCGGAATCAGCAACCTGTGCACCTATAAACTATTTTAAGCACACACTGCATAAAATTTAGAATTTCCGATTTAAGGTAAAGCTATTGATGCTTCATTCAAACATGATTTGTCCCCAAAATAAACATTAATCTCTTCAAGGTTGGAGACTATAAGGTTACAGACTATAAATCTAAATGTGAATTGGTCATTATTCCTGATAATGTAGTTGTTGAATGAAGAGATTAAAAAAAAAATAAGGTTGCATAGTAAGCTAATGAGGGAATACAAAAGCATAAAATCTCTTATTATTGAAGAGCTTCCAAGCTAAATCCAAAAATGACTAAATTAAATTTGGCTACCTAGAAACATGCATTACTGATTCGTTTATTCAGCAAATACTTACTGAATGCCTACCCTATTTAGGTACTGTTTTAGCATGAGAGGCACAAAGAAGATACGTGACTGTTTCTGCTCCCTGGGAGCTCATAGGCACTCATCTATACAACCAGATTCTTAGTACCGTACAGGCTTCGAGGAGCCCTGGGGTTGAGCAGCACTCAGCAGCACGCCACATGGGTATTTGCAGACAGCATGCACTCGGCTGCTGCCGTTTGCAGACAGCATGCACTCAGCTGCTGCCACTCACACTCTACTAGTTGGGCAAACGCGCTAACATTTCCCCTGGTTATAAGTGCTATAATAGAGGAAAATACAGGCCCTGGGAACCCAGGAGACAGACCAAGCAAATGTGTACTAACAGCAGTGATGCAGATGAGGATTGGACGGATGAAGATAAAAGACTTCCCAGAGAAGGTCAGAATAATGTCAGAATTAATTCCTGAGAATCTAAGAGGATTACCCTACAATGACAAACTCAAAAGAAAAAGGTTATCAGAGACAGGCTTACTGTAAAAACAGCAGTATTTTATATTTCCAAAAAGCTAATTCTAAATCTCAAATTATTTTAACCGATTTTCTAGTTTTAAGTTTTAAATACTAGCAAACATTATAGTTAATACTCAAACAATTAACAATCTGGGGAAAATAT
>NW_007799864.1:0-1241 GCF_000696425.1 Galeopterus variegatus | reverse complement strand
TTGGAAGAAACTGGAGAACTCCCATTTAACTCTGAATGAACTTAAACTTATTCTTTTTTTTGGGGGGGGGGGACCAGTAAGGGGATCGCAACCCTTGGTGTGGTGTTGCTGCACTGCTCCCAGCCAGTGAGCGCACTGGCCATCCCTACATAGGATCCGAACTCGCGGCCTCCAGTGCCGCTGCGCTCCCAGCGCCGCATTCTCCCGAGTGAGCCACAGGGTCAGCCCATGAACTTAATCAATCAAAAAATATGTTTTACTGACCCCTACCATAAAGGAGCCCACAGTCGAGGAAGGAGTGTGGGTACCTAGAAGATGTGAGCCACAGGGTCGGCCCATGAACTTAATCAATCAAAAAATATGTTTTACTGACCCCTACCATAAAGGAGCCCACAGTCGAGGAAGGAGTGTGGGTACCTAGAAGATAACCACAGCACAGCAGAAGCCACAAGGAAGGGATAGAGGTGGAGAGAGGGGAGTGGCAAAGGTCGCACCAGCTCCAGGGAGGCAGTGACCACCTGACCAGGTGGCCAGGAAGGTTTCTTTTGAAGTTGACAGTGGTGGGCAGCCTTGAGAGCAGCCTGGGTGTAATCAAGCTGAGGAAAGGGAAGGGCATTCAAAGCAGGGGCAAGAGCCTGAAAATATGGAAGAACATGGCAAGTCCCAGGGCTCTGAGTGGCCTGGGGTGACTGCAGTGGGGGTGGGAGTGGGGGGGCAGTGCAGAGGGTTGGAGATGTGGCCGGTGGGTGAGTGGGAGCCTTCCCAGCTCTTCTTAGGTCTTCCCCTGTCCTCAGTCAGAATGGATTGCTCCCTCCTCTGGCCACCCCACCACCACCACCCTCCATAGGCTGAGCCTCTGTAAGAAGCCCAAGAGCTCCCCTTCTGTGCTGACTCCTTCCAAGGTACAGTCTCAGCAATAACCTCATTTTATAGGTCAGACAAGCTCAGGGAGGTTGGGTACCTCCCCAGGGGCAGTCAGAGACAAGATTCTCACCTAGACCAACCTGCCTGCAGGCCCCTGCTGGTGCCCACAGGTGGGGTGAGACAGGTAAGAGCTTACATCTCTCTCTCTCTCTGTTTCTTTTTCTTTCTTTCTTTTTTTTGGGGTGAGACAGGTAAGAGCTTACATCTCTCTCTCTCTCTGTTTCTTTTTCTTTCTTTCTTTCTTTCTTTTTTTTTATTTTGTAGCTGGCCTATATGGGGATCTGAACCCGTGACCTTGAGGTTATAAAGCTGTGCTC
>NW_007799863.1:0-1241 GCF_000696425.1 Galeopterus variegatus | reverse complement strand
TTACTAAGTAAACTTTTTTATGTTTTTGAGTTGAAATTTTGTGAAATAAAGAAAAATGAGGGCTGGCCAGTGGCTCACTTGGGAGGGTGTGGTGCTGATAACACCAAGGCCACAGGTTAGGATCCCTATATAAGGATGGCCGGTTGGCTCACTTTGGAAAGCGTGGTGCTAACAACACTAAGTCAAGGGTTCAGATCCCCTTACCGGTCATCTTTAAAAAAAAAAAAAAAAGAAAAAGAAATTAAAATGAGCCACATTCATCTTACAGTTCCTGGTTTTAAAGAATTCATTCACTGTATCATTCATCAATGATTTATTGAGTACGTACTATGTGCCAGGCTTTGTTTGTTAAGCGTTTCACTTTGCTTATTTATGTATCAGGAAATATCACTGGTTTGGCTTGGTTGTAGAAGATATGGGTTCCAATCTGAATGAGTTGAGTCTAAATTATGTACTTATTTTAAAGACTGCAGTTATAGAAATGAGATATTTGACTAGTAGAGACCTGAAGGACCATTAAAGGCAAAATTTTAACTCAAAAACACTAGAAAGAACACTTAGTGAAAGAGAAAGTAAATGACTGCATTTAATTCCTTCCTCAAGAAAATTAAGTACAATTTATAAAGTGGATCATTCCTTGATATATTTCTTGGACAATTTTTTTCCCCCCACTGACACTACTGCTCAAAATTATTGATTTTTCATTAAAGTATAAGTCAGGACTATGTTTAAGGTAGGTTTTTAAAAATGTTTTTATGCAAAAACATCATGAAAATAATATACTTTGTAAGTTTATGGGTATTTATGTACATCTATGCATGTATTCCAGGAAAGGGCTTTGCTGAATTATTCAATCCAGTTGAAATTTTATTGATTTTTTCTTTAATATATTCCTTAAAATTTGAGGATTATGCAAGCCTTTGTAGGACTCTTACTGTATACAGTAGAGGTATGCATATTAGCGTTAATTAAAATACGTATAGATCTCAACTAGACAGTTTGGAAATTTTATTAGGGCTGTAAGGGCCAGGAAGGCAGGGCAAGCCCACAATAATTATTCAACCAGGTTTTCATGAGGACACTATTTTCTGGTTTGAAAATAAAGAAAGGAGATGAAATGAGAAACAGAGAAACATGACGAGAGAGGTGGCCTATTTCTCATTTAGCTCACTGCTGTCCCTTCTTGGAGTTTTACTTGTTAATTCATTTGAAATTCTTCCAAAATGAATTCAAGTTGTTGA
>NW_007799862.1:0-1241 GCF_000696425.1 Galeopterus variegatus | reverse complement strand
ACGGGGGCGACACTGAGGGTTGCGATCCGTTGCCGGACACAGAAAAAGACAAAAAAAAAATGGGTAATGGCTGGCCGGTTAGCTCAGTTGGTTAGAGTGCAGTGTTGTAACACCAAGGTCAATGGTTTGGATTCTCTTACAGGCCAGCAGGCAAAAAAAAAAAAAGACAAAAGAATTGAATAGACATTTCACCAAAGAAGATATATGAATGGCCAATAAACACACGAAAAGATGTCCAGCATCATTAGTCATTAGGTAAATGCAAAACAAAACCACAATGAGATACCACTTCACACCCACTGGAATCGCTATGATCAAAAAAATAGGCAATAACACGTGTTGATGAGGATGTGGAGAAACCGAACCTTCATACATTGCTTGTGGGAATGTGAAATGGTGCCGCACTTTGAAAAACAGCTTGTCAGATCCTTAACATAAATTTACAATGCAACCCCGTAATTTCACTTCTAGCTATCTGCCCAAGAAAAATGAAAACATGTCTATAGAAGGATTTGTATGAGAATGTTTATAGCACCTTTATTCATAATAGCCAAAAAGTAGAAACAACCCAAATGTTCATCAACTGGTGAACAGAAAAACAAAATGTAGTATATTTATACAGAATATTATTTGGCAATAGAAAAGGAATGAAGTACTGATGGCTACAGATGAACCTCAAAAACATTCTGCTCAACGAAACCAGACACAGAAGATCACATGTTATATGATTCTGTTTATAAAAAATGTCCAAAAAAAAAAAAAGGAAATCTACAGAGACAGAAAGTAGATTAGAGGCTGCCCGTAGGAACGCAGAGTGACTGGAAATGAGCACAAGAATTATTTCAGGGTTGATGAAAATGTTTTTAAATTAAATTGTGGTGATAGTCGCATGACTCTAAGTTTACTAAAAATCATCGAACTATGCACTTAAAAAGAAAAAGATAACAGGATAGGAAAGAGTCATGGAACTGAGGGTGATTTTAGTATCCAAAGGCACACATGGTAGAGATGGGCTCTTAAACAAGGTTGAGCTTCCTGACAGTAGAAGGACAAAAGGAAACATGATTGACTATGTGATTCATAAGTGTCCTTAAGATTAAAAACAAAGCAAAACTAAACTAACTAGTTGTTTAGGAGCTGCCTTGCCTTTTTAGGTCCTTTGACCTGAGAAAAATTTTTCTTTTTTTTTCTTTCTTTTTTTTTTTTTGTCTTTTTCCGTGTCCGGCAACGGATCGCAACCC
>NW_007799861.1:0-1241 GCF_000696425.1 Galeopterus variegatus | reverse complement strand
GATGGGACACAATAACTAACTACATTGTATATTGACAAAATAAAAATAAAAATAAAAAACATTAAAATTAACAATAGTAACCTGTGCAGTAAGGGAGGGGGAAAAAAATAAAAAATAAATAGGGAACTGCAAATCTTCCTGCTCTGTGCTTTTTCAAGATTATTCTGGCTAATCTGCATCTCTTGCAATTATGTATGCATTTTAAAATAAACTTGTCAATTTCTACAGAAAACTCTCCTGGGTTTGTGATAGACATTGCATTGAATCTGGAGGTTGACTTGGGGGGTATTGCCATCTTAATAATTTCTCTTCTGATCCATGATCACATGATATTTTACCATCTACTTAGATCTTGTTTAATTTCTTTCAAAAGTCTTTTGTGGTTTTCAGATGTAAAGTTTGCAACCCTTTGGTTAAATTTACTTGTAAGCATTTTACTCTTTTTGGTGCAATTGTAAATGGACTTATATTCTTAATTTTTATTTTTAAGTATAGTATTTAGAAATCAAGTGTTTAGAAAGACAATTGATTGTTGTATACTGATCTCGTATCTGCCAATTTTGCTGAGCTTGTTTATTAGTTCTAACAGTTTTTTGGTGGATTTCTTCGGATTTTTTATGTACAAGTTGATGTCATCTTTAGATAGAGACAGTTTTACTTCTTCCCTTCCATTCTTGATGGCTCTTCTTTCTTTCTTTCTTTCTTTCTTCTTTTTTAAATTTTAATTTATCAATATACAGTGTAGTTGATTTTCATGTCCCTTTATCAATTCCTCCTTTTCCCTCTTCCCACTACCCCCCCAATCAACATCATATCTGTTCTCTTGTCCTAACATGTTTAAGGAATTGTTGATTGTCGTGTGCTCTTCCCCACCACCCTCCCTCCCATTTATTTGTTTGTATATTTATGGATTTATTTTTATTAACTCCTACAAATACGTGATAACATGCAGCATTTCTCTTTCTGTGCCTGGTTTGTTTCATTTAATATAATTTTCTCAAAGTCAATCCATGGTGCTGTGAACGGTAGTATTTCATTTTTTTAATAGCAGAGTAGTATTCCACTGTGTAGGTATGCCACATTTTCCTTATCCACCTGTCCGACGATGAGCATTTAGGCTTGTTCCAACTCTTGGCTATTGTAAATAGCGCTACAATAAACATGAGAGTATAGGTATCCCTTTAACATGATGATTTCCACTCCTCTGGGTATATTCCCAGCAGTGGAATAGCTGGGTCATA
>NW_007799860.1:0-1241 GCF_000696425.1 Galeopterus variegatus | reverse complement strand
CCTCTGCAGCTGCTCGCGTTACCCCTTAACTGTTCTCACAAGAGCCTTCTGGGGAGACACCCGACAGGGAGAAGGAAAATGGGAATTCAATGAGGAACGAGAAACTTCTACAACAAGGAGGAGGGATGGACACCACCTCTCATGCCAGGAGACAGGGTGATGTCCCCGTGGTGTGAGCAGCTCCTCTGGTGTCCACAGCCCTGGTGTCCAGCTCCTCAAGTGTCACTCCCGGGTTGTATGACCTTGGCATGTTCCTTAGCTCTTTTTTTGTTTTTTTTATTATTATTACTTGGCATGTTCCTTAGCTCTTTTTTGTTTTGGTTTTTTTATTATTATTATTATTATTATTATTATTATTTGAGGTAGATTTTGGGGGACTCCGAGAGGTTAAACTATTTGTACAAGACAGCACGACTGGGACCCGAACCTCGTTCTGCACATGTGCCCCTGGATGCTTTGTGACAGTTCCACTAAGTGACAGCCAGCGCCAGGAAGAGGTCGTGACGAGGACACAGAGGACAGCGGCAGCTACCACTCCACCTACGACACTTTATGGGTTTCGGAGCCCAGCATTCCGGGCAGCGACTAGGAAAAGCCCAGCTCTCCCAGGACCGAGGGAATTGCCTGCAAGTGGGGCTTCCAGTTTTTTTGATTTTTTTTTTTTTTAATTACTGTTCTTTTATTAGTAAATTTAGACCAAATATGACCAAAAGTTAGATTATATTTTTTCCCATTAACAAATGTGGAACTGAAAATCAGAAATTAAACCAGTTCTACGTTACATGTAAAGACACTTAGTCCTAAGCCTCTTCCATGAATCGCTGTCCGTATGTTATGATCCTTTTGTCTAAATACCTATTTGTTTTTAAAAGTGGAGAAGAATAAAAATCCCGAGTAGAAACCATTGTGTTACTTAATTCTCAGGCCTCCCCGTCTGAGAAACCCTGCAGCGGTGTGGGGAGGGCAGCGATGGTGTCTGCAGTGTGGCCCTGATACGTGCCCAGTCCTTTCTACTTTCTAGGACACCGTCCTCGTGTCGGGATCCAAACGTGCACACATGAGATGTAAGTGTGGACGTCCAGTGGATGGCAGGTGTCCCCGACACTGAGCCCTCCGCGTGGGTCCCCCTGCTCTTGCTCTCCCACCCCCTCTCTCTTGGCCTGCTCCTCGCCACCTGGTCTTTCCTTGTGACCCACACCTGTTGTGTCCATTGATTCCAGGGCCCGGCTGTGGACTCGGCT
>NW_007799859.1:0-1241 GCF_000696425.1 Galeopterus variegatus | reverse complement strand
AGCAGTAAATTTCATTTTCTTTATAAATCACCCAGTTCAGTGTACTTTGTTATAAGCAACAGAAACGGACTAATACACATATAAATCCAATATTCGTGCTCCATTTGTTTAAAAGACTATCCTTTTTCCATTGAATTGCTTTTGCACCTTTGTTGAAATTCAATTGAGTATAAGATATGGGGGTCTATTTCTGGACTCTATTCTGTTCCACTGAAGTATCTGTCTATGTTGAAGCTCATACCACATTGTCTTGATTATCTTAATTTGTAATAAGATTTGAAGTCAGACAGTGTAAATCTTCCAACATTGTTGTTCAAAGCTACTTTAGCTACTACATAAGCCCTTTGCATTTGCACACGAATTTTAGAATCAGCTGATTCATTTCTCCTAAAAACCTGCTGGGATTTTAACTGGAATTGTGTAGATTCTATAAATTAATTTGGAGAGAGCTGATATCTGGAATTATCCAATCCATTAACTATTTCTCCATTAATTTAGGTATTCTAATTTATCTCCACAATATTTTACAGTCTTCATCATGAAGGTCTTGCACATTTATTGTCACATTTATCCTTCTTTCTTTTTTTAAAAGGTGTCTGGATGGTATGAGGATCTGAATCCGTGATCTTGGAGTTATAAGGCTGTGTTCTAACCAAATGAGCTAACCAGCCAGCCCTATCCTTATTTCTTATGCTATTGTAAATGGTACTTTTATTTCATTTCAATTTCCAATTATTTGTTGCTAGTATATACAAATACAACTGCTTTTTTGTATAATGAATTTATATCCTACAACTTGCTAAATTCATTTATTAGTTGTAGTAGCTTTTTTGTAGATTCCATCAGACTTTTTACATAGGCAATCACGTCATCTGAACATAAAGACTACTCCTGCTTTCCCCCTTTCAATCTTGATGTCTCTTATTCCTTTGTCTAGCCTTATTAGACTCAGTAGAACCTCTAGTACAAGGTTGAATAGAAATGGTGAGGGCTAACATCATTGCTTTGATCAGTCTTTCATTATTAAGTACGATGCAGGCTGAAGGTTTTTCATAGATGCCCTTCATCAGGCTGAGAAAATTACCTTCCACTCCTAATTTGCATGTCAGAAACGCATGTTGGATTCTGCCAAATGCTTTTTCTGCATCTATTGAGATGATCATAAGGATTTGTTGATTTACTAAATTAGATTTGATAAAATTTTGTTAAGAATCATGAGAGTCGGTAGTTTTCTTTTCTTG
>NW_007799858.1:0-1241 GCF_000696425.1 Galeopterus variegatus | reverse complement strand
TGTGTGTGTGTGTGTGTATGTATATATATATATATATATATATATATATATATATATATACCTGCAATGTACCCAATGTCCATGTTCTCTCAAAATTCATATGTTGAAATCTTAACAACCAAGGTGATGGGACTAGGAGGTGGGGAATTTGGGAAGTGATTAGATCATGAAAACAGATCTCTCCTGAGTGGAATTAATGCCCTTACAAAAGACCTGCTTTGACCCTTCCACCACATGAGGACACAGCAAGAAGGTGCTGTCTGTGAGGAATGGGCCATCACCAGACACTGAATTTACCAGTGCCTTGATTTTGGACTTTCCAGCCTCCAGAACTATAAGAAATGTTTGTTATTTATAAGCCATCTAGTCTATGGTATTTCTGTTATAGCAACCTGAACAGACTAAGATAGTACCTATGTATCTATACTAATATCATTTATCAGTAACTATTAGAAAACGTAACAATTAATTAAATTAAAATTTCAAAAAAAAATCTTTTTGAAAAATACAAATGTTGAAACTCATGTTCTTGCTAAACACCTTAGTTGGGGGTAACTTTTAAATAAAATAAACATTACTCACTATAAGTTTCAGATTACAAATATGTTAAAGGTTAAATTAACAAAACTCAGGGTTTCTGGTCAAGATGGCAGAATACATGGTCCCCAGAGTCACTCTCTCCCACAAATCAACCAATTTACAACTATTAAAAAGCAGTGACAGCCAAGCTCGGGCTGCTAGAGCTCAAGGGAATAGGAGGAGAGACCTAAAGAGTGCATGAAGGTGGGAGAGACCTACAGAGTGCATGAAGATGAGAGAAAGAATAAACTGCTCCGACCATTTTCTGCCATGGCCACTTTAAGGCTGGAACTGCTGAGTGCACAGAGCAGGATTCAGCAGAAGCCGCAGCTGTGCCCTTCAGATGGAGTTGCTTGGAGGTGGCAGGGGAGAATAGGGCCTTGGTGACCCTTGAGCCAGCAGTACCACCAACAGGGTTCCCATGGACCTACACAGGACCAAGGAGCCACAACAACTGAAAAAAAAGGAGCCACTCAGAGGCTGGTGAGTCATCACAAGGGATCAGAGCACAGCCCATCTCATAGGAAGTGTTTGGAGCACAGGTTGTGGGGGAGACAGGCCCACCGGGGAATACAGGGGCACTGCATGGACAGTTGATCTACCCCTCAATCAGTGCAGGACCACTCAGCGGAGACTAATCAGGAATATAGAATTGAAAGGGG
>NW_007799857.1:0-1241 GCF_000696425.1 Galeopterus variegatus | reverse complement strand
GTAAAGCTAGGGCTAGGTCTCACAGACCCCTCGAGCCCATTGTCCAGACCGGGTCACAAACCCTTCACATGCAGGTCTACGAGCTAGGTAATAGGTAAAGGTCCTTGGAGCCATGGATGAAGAAATAATAGGCTTTATTTAGCTGTGGGTGAACAAATATTAGGCTTATATTCAGAGCTAGGAGCAGCCAACCTAATATGGCTTCCTGGAGCATCTCTAGAAGCTTCACACATCTGCGTAGTTTGTCCTTTATACTCAAGTCCATAATCCAAAACACCTGGGTGCACATGCGCAATCACTTCAGACAATAACAAGGAACACCTGTTCACATGTGCATACCCACCTCAGATGCTGGGCAAGACCCTAAACATCCGAGGGGCCATTCTTCCTATATTTTCCCAACAATGTCCTATTCAGTTATTTTACTGACACGATTGTATTAATTACTTATTGGAAAGAGAACACCTTATACCTGATTGGTGTCAAATACTGTAGTAAGTATGTTGTACTATATATATAATTTTGCACAAGACAATGTTCCTGCCCTAATGGAAATAACATGCTAAAAGTCAAAAAAGGCAATAAACAAATAAACCAATATAAACAAATATGCAATTTTTTATCTTCAATAAATGATAGGGAAAAAATGAGTGCATTAAAATAAAAACAACAAATGCATTGTAAATACATTGGTCAAGAGGACCATTTCTGAGGAAATAATATTGACAGAAAAACCCAAAATATAAAAAAGGAAGGCAGTCAAATTATAAAAAGAGCCAAAAGGAAGCTTCACACATCTGCAGGGCACATGAAAAAGCAAATTTAAAAGCTTGGAGGCAAGGAAGACCTTTCTTTGTGTGTGCTAGAATGTATCAGCAGAATAATGTGGCTGGACGTTTGTAGGGGACGGTGGAGGGACACAGAATGAAGTTAGAGAGGTAGGTTGCGATCCATTCAGGGCCTTGAAGACTGGGGGAACAGACTACACATCATGTTAAGTTTAGTAGGAAAGGAAGTTAAGCAGGAGAGCAATGTGATCTGATTCATACATGTCAAAGACAATTCTAGTGTCTGGACAGGTAATGAAATTCAGTTTAGGCCAGAGGAGAGAAGGTATGATTGAAATAAGAAGAGAGGTTAGGAGGGTATTTCAGGAGTTACACAAAATTGATATCAGCACAGATTGAGATGTCATCAGTAAAGACATAAGAGCATGGCTAGGTGGAAGATATTTTTGAGGT
>NW_007799856.1:0-1241 GCF_000696425.1 Galeopterus variegatus | reverse complement strand
GTAGTAGATGGAAAGAAATAATCAAGTTCAGGGCAGAACTAAATGAAATAGAGACCCCCAAAATAATACAAAAGATCAGTGCAACACAAAGCTAGGTTTTGGGGAAGATAAACAAAATATAAAACCATTACTTAGGTTAATAAAAGAGAAAAGACCCAAATAACAAAAATCAGAAATGCAAAAGGACAGATTACAACAGATTCCACAGAAATACAAAAAAATTGTTAGAGACTATTGCAAACATCTATACGCTAACAAATTTGAAAACCTGAATGAAATGGACAAATTTCTGGACACATACAAACTACCAAGACTGAACCAAAAAGACACAGAAAACCTGAACAGACCCATAATGTGCAATGAGATTGAAGCAATCATCAGCAGTCTCCCAATGAAGAAAAGCCCAGAACCAGATGGCTTTTGTGCTGAATTCTACCAAACCTTTAAAGTGGGGTTAGTACCAATTCTTTTCAAACTGTTCCAAGAAATCAAAATAAAGGCCATTCTCCCAACCAGACAAAGATACAACAACAAAAAATCCCATAGGCCAATATTACTGATGAACATGGGTGCAAAAATCATCAATAAAATATTAGCAAATAGAATATAACAGTACATCAAAAAAAATTATACACCATGGTCAAGTGGCAGTCATCCCAGAGATGCAAGCCAATAAATGTGATACACCACATTAACAAAAGCAAGGACAAAAACCATTTGTTATCTCAGTAGTTGCAGAAAAAACATTTGACAAAATTTGATGTCCCTTTATGGTAGAGGCTCTCAGAAAATTAGATATAGAAGGAAAATACCTCAAAATGATAAAAGACATTTAAACCAAACTCACAGCCAATATCATCCTTTCAGCTTTTCTCTTAAGAACAGGAGAAGACAAGGATGCCCACTCTCACTACTCCTATTTAACATAGTATTAGAAGTACTAGCCAGAGCAATTAGGCAAGAGAGAGAAAGAAAGGACATCCATATTGGAAAAGATGAAGTCAACTGTCCCTGTTTACAGATGACATGATCCTATGTATAGAAAAGCCTAAAGACTATCAAAAAACTCTCAAAGCTGATAAACAATTCCAGTAAATTTACAGGATACAAAGTCAATACATGAGAATCAGTAGCATTTGTATACTCTAATAACAAATTAGCAGTAGAAAAATAAAGAAAACAAAACCTATTTACAATAGTTACCTAAAAAATTAAATACCTAGGAATCAATTTAACCAAGG
>NW_007799855.1:0-1241 GCF_000696425.1 Galeopterus variegatus | reverse complement strand
GTGTCTAACCACATTTCCAGAATTTTTCTCTACAAGGGGCCCTAGCAGAAGCTACTCATCTTTGTGTCTGGTTTCTTTCTAACACTGAAAAATGTACAGGCTAGTAAGATTTTTATAAAAGTTGAAAAAAAAGCTTTAAACTTTAAGGCTGGCAGGTTAGCTCAGCTGGTTAGAGTGTGGTGTTATAACACCAAGGTCAAGGGTTTGGATCCCCGTACTGGCCAGCCACCAAAAAAAAGGAAACACAGTAGTATGATATCATTTGTGTGTGCCTGTGTGTGTGTATATATATGTATATGTATAAAATATATATGCCAGAATATGCATGAAAATTTTTTGGTAAGCTACTTTTAACTGTAAAGTAGAAAAAGAGAAACATGCTTTACCTGTTTTATTTTAATTTGCCATATATCCTTTCTTAAGGTTTGAGGTGTTTCCTTGAACACATATTACTTCAAAAAAAAAAAAAAAATCCCAAACAAACCAAGTATAAGTCATTCTAGGCACCTAAAAGGTAGCATCTTGGACAACCACTGGGACAGGCTATCTCTTTTGAGAATACCACCCTCAAGAGATTCTTTATTTTATAAAACATGAAAAGCAAGGACCAAAGAAAAGGGACATAGGCTAAGAAATCTTGAGCAACTAGCACAGTTTTGCTTCCTTTCTGTTTCTGGTCTTTCAGACAAATTTTGCCAAAAGTTAGAGCTTGGTCTCTAAGCCAGGGATAGGCAGAGTTGGGAATTCAGAGGAACGCAGAGAAGTCCTGTCCTCTGGGAGGACAGAGCAGCAAAACAGCAAAGTATTCTCCTTCTCTGAAGGAGAAGGGGTAAGGGAGGAGAGAGACAGTCCCTGTCAAGGACACCACACCATGCACTGGAGAGTGCCAGAAGGACCTGGATCCAGGGCCTAAGCACAAGTAAGCTGCAGCCCTTGAGCCCCCAGAGAGTGGCGACCTTAGGACTGTGTTTCTCACCCTGTGGGCCCCCATCTGGAAACCACCAAGGGCCCTTGTTAAAATGCAGATTCCTCTGGCCTACCCAGGCCAAAGGCAAAGTAACTTCCACAAACATTCCAACAGTGGCATGAGGTAGCATGACTTGGGTATTTGTAATTTGTCACTTTTGTAAGGTAGGCCTAGAAATTTAGGTAACCTTTAAAATATGTAAAAAATAGATGTGAGTTAATAGAGTTTAACAAATTTTGTTCTGAATAACTTTTAAAATTAGCATCGAGGGCTG
>NW_007799854.1:0-1241 GCF_000696425.1 Galeopterus variegatus | reverse complement strand
GTGTGTGTGTGTGTGTGTGTGTGTGTGTGTGCATAGACAAGAGGTCTCAAAAAGTTCATGAAAATATTTGTATTAACTTTTAATTCCATTTCTCCACAAACTTTTTGAAGTGCCCTCATATATGTATTGAAACCGCAGCTCACAGAAGATGAGTCAGAAGTTCCAGCCTAAACCTAAACAGGCGGGTTGTGAGCTAAAACATCAATTGAATGTAAACAAGACCCAGGGTCTCTTAATATGTCCAGGAAAGAATATAAAATTACTTCACACACACACACAAATCACAATTTGCATAAGAAAAGAAGAGGAGTTGCTAACACCAAGATAACAAAGAAGTTAGAATTATATGACAGAGACTTTAATGCAGCTATTGTAAAAATGCAATAAATGAACATATAACACTTGCAAACATTCTATTAACAAAAGTTAAAATAGAAAGTAAACACAAATAAATATAAGCTAGAAAAAAGAATCAAATGGAAAACTCAGAACTGAAAAATAAAACCAAAATAAAAAACATACTGAATGATCTGAATACTAGAATGGAAATAGAAAAAGTCAATGAACTTGAAGATAGATCAATAGAAATTATTCAATCTGAATTACAGAAAGAAAAAAGATGGAAAAAATGAACAGAGCCTCAAAGATTTGTAGGAAAAAAGTCATAAAGTCTCTGAAGGAAGAGAGTGTAATGGTAAATATACATATATATATATATTTTTTTTTTAAGAAATAAAAGCTGAAGAATTCCCACCTTTGCAAAAGACATAAACTTACAGCTGAAAAAAATGGCCCAAAGAGGATAAACCCAAGAAACTCCACGCCCAAACACCAACTAATCATACTGCTGAAAAATAAAGACAAAGAATAAATCTTGAAATTTGCTAAAGAAAAACAAAGTATTATCTATAGAAAAACAACAATTCAAATGTATGTGGATTTCTCATCTAATATCACGAAGGCCAAAAAGAAATATCAAAGCATTTTTAAGATGCTGAAAGAACTATTGATTCAGTATTCTGTATCGCATAAGAATATCTTCCACAAATAAAGTTCAAAAAAAGGACATTTTCAGATGAAGAAAAATTACAAGAACCCATAGCCAGTAGATCTGTCTTAAAAAAATTGGTAAAGGAGGTTTTTTAGATGGAAGGAAAATGATAACAGAAGAAAACTCTACTGGAAATGAAAAAACAACAGAAACAGAAAATGCCTGGATGAATGTAATAGACTAGTCTAAA
>NW_007799853.1:0-1241 GCF_000696425.1 Galeopterus variegatus | reverse complement strand
CATAGGGAAGGGGTTCAGATGTTACACAGACAAAATTAACAAGGATCCAATATAGTATTCTCTGTAGAAATTCATTCATTTTATCTAAGTTTTCACATTTTTTAACATTAACACATTTCCTTGATATTCTTATATTATTTTTGTAATATTGTATATATGGATAATTCTGTTTTCATTCATTCTACATTTTTCTGCCTTCTCTTTTTTCTCCCCATTAGTCGGTTTTGCCAGTTTTTCTAACTAATCAGTCTTCTCATAGAACCACCTATTGGTTTGTGATAGTTTTCATCAATGCGTTTTTTTTTATGTTACTGATTTCCATTTGTAGAGTTATTAATCCCTTCATTCTTTAAGTGAGTTTTGCCATAATAAAGGGCAGAGAAATATAACTTGTTCACTGTTTTATCCCTCATTCTTAGAATAGTTCCTCTGCACATAGTAGGCTCTCAATCAATATTTGTTTAATTAATGCTCGAAGATATAAACTTAGATATCAGATTCTTTTTGAAGTTTTTGTTAGTATTATTACCCATGTAAGACTAAGTTCTGTGCACATTTTACATGTTCTGAGTGTGGTCTGTGTTACTAAAAGCATATTATGCCTTGCTTACTCCACAGACACTAAGAAACTGGAGGAAGATACTGTGTCTCCAACATTTCTGTCTGAGGACCTAACACGGTACCTAGTACATAGTAGAAAACATAATAAATGGTTGCTGGTTAGAAGAAATGAATTTTCATGAGCTTTGCAATGTGAAGGGAGTCTCTTTATACAATTACCAGGGTCATCAAATTCCCTGATTACCCTGATAGTGTTCGGCAGTCCTTCACTTGCATGTAACATTCTATCTCTGAATTATAATAAAAATTACCTTTAAATAAAATATGTATGTTCTTATTTATGTCACCCCCAAAAAAGTCAGGAGGCATATCCTATGAATACCTGTTATCTCTAATGTAGTACATTAGGAATTATGGTTCATCCTGACTTACTCTCTGATATTAAAACAAAACAGAACAAAACAAAACACACCTTATTTTTGTTATAAATGTATCTCTATCAGGAATCAATGACTTTTAGTGATTTTATGTTTATATTATCCACAACTTTCAAGTTTTATAACTTTAATAATGTCGCAATTTCAGCCTTCGATTTTTTAAGAATCTCAGCACCATACCTTTTTTGTTTAAATATAGCCTATTATAACAGAGGCTGACTCTGAACCTGGTTTCCTTACCTT
>NW_007799852.1:0-1241 GCF_000696425.1 Galeopterus variegatus | reverse complement strand
ATTTTTAAAAACTATTTTATAATTATTTATTTGCCTTATCTCTTGTAGAAGGACGAAGAGAAAAAAATAAATACTTATTGTGAGCAAGGAGTCTTACACAGCATTTTCTCCTCCATAATGCCAGCATTAGGTTCTCTGTACTCTGTACTCATTCTTTCAAAAGATATGTACTAAGCAATGTTTTTTCTGTCTGTGTGGCAGATAATATATTAATCACTCCAGATATCATCTAGGATAAATTTAACATTTCCCTGTTCTGATGGAGCTTAAGAGTCTGTTAAGAAATCAGACATTGAACAAGTAAATGCAAATGTGATGGGTGCCATTAAGGACACGCCCACGAGCCTAAGAGATTACAAAACAAGTTTTGAAGGCCAATTGAGGTTCACTGACTCAGCAACCATTCTTGATCTCTCTCTTTTTTTTTTCTTTTTGCCTCTAGAGGCAGGGTAATCTAAAAATGTACTTTCTCAGCTTTCATAGGATGCTACTGGCCAAAAAGCAGTAAGGAGGTGTCTGAAAGGAAGCCATGCCGGTACACACATTTTCATCCCCTTCCCACCTTAAACCCAGACACGATGACTCCAGCTGGGTACAGACATTTTATGACCATGAGAAGAGAAATGTGAACATGAAGCCCATACACTAAGGACAGTAGAGTAGAAGACAGAAGGATCCTGTGTCCTTAATGGAATCCCTGCGTCAATGAGCCAACAACAGCCTTAACTGATCTGTGAACTTCACAGTATGTGACGTTTAAGGCATTATCAACACAGTTTTCTGTTACAAGCAACTACATGCAATCCACATGATTTCAAGGAATATTGATAATACAGGGAAGTCCAAGAAGGCTGCCTGGAAATTCTTGTGCTAAGCCTTGAAGGGTTTGTATGCATTCATCCAGCAAAGGAAGTTGGGGACAGCAGCAGGCAGAGAACATTCCTGCCAGAGGAATGGAGCTGGGTGAAGATCCTGATGTGAGGTGCTCTCGGTTTACTGAAGATTCTACAGAAGTGTATGTGGTGATCATGGTGAGTGAAACGAAGGGGACAATGTCAAACAAGGGGGACAACATCTTCATATGGGCCTGAAGAGCCAGGCAGGAGTCTCATAGACTCACTAAAGGATTTTGGTCCCTAAATTCAATGCAATGCCTTTTAAGATCTCTGAGGAGGGGAAATGTGTGTGTGTGTGTGTGTGTGTGTGTGTGTGTGTGTGTGTGTGTGTGTGTACATACATCC
>NW_007799851.1:0-1241 GCF_000696425.1 Galeopterus variegatus | reverse complement strand
CAAAGAATCCCTCCCAGAAGGGACAGAAAAATCAGGTTATTTCACCTCTTTTCTAACCTCCCGAATCACAGCAGGGTATTTCTCAAAGCTATTTTGAATCTTCCTTTTCTTTGTAATGAAAGAAGCAAGGGCAGGTACCTTCTTCTCCAGAACCAATACCATCCCCAAGAAAGAAGGGGAGTGAGAGACAGAGAAAGCACGCAAAAGCAGCAGAAAGGCAGAAAGACAGAGAGAAAGCCATTGCCAGCAGGCACTGCCAGGGGACCCGCTGGTTGGACGGCAGTGGCCGCCACAGAGCGATCCAACTTGTGGCTTTGCTTCCTCTCTTTCTTTCTCTTCAGTAGCACAGGCTCATTCAGCCCTCGATTCCTCAGGCTTTCAGAACCCAGGAGGCCGGCGAGGGTTCGCCACCTCGGGATGTTGGGCATCTCTGAGCGCCTGTTCCTCCTCCAAGCTGGCTCATCTGGGGGTGGCCCGGAGAGAGAACAGAAAAAGTGGGCTCCCTCCGTGCTCTGCTGAAATGTGCTCAAGGAGAGGCACTCGACCTTTGGTAAGTGTGCTGAGTGTTTTCACTTTCAGTGCCTGAGTGTCTCTGGCTTCTTGTTGTCGAGGAAGGAGATGGCCCTGGCTCCCTCCCTCCCTCCCCGTGTGGTGTGACAGAGCACAGGTGGTTATCTCTACACCTGCCTCAGAGTCACTTTCTTTTGGCTAACAGCTTTCAAAAAAACCATCGACTTGGGCTGGTCAGGCTTTGATGGCAGTTGCCACAGGGCCAGGCAGGTAGCTCAGGCGGGCTCTGGGAGAGGATGAGCACGCCCTCCCCACCTCACACACAGGACCTGAACCTGCCATTCCTGAGGTGTGTAGGAGAGGCCAGGTAAGAAGTCCTGCGAGTTACCCAGAGCCCATCCGTCCTCCCCTCCGTGGCCAGGCTGGACACGTGCAGGATCCCTTTCTGGAGAGGGAAGGCAGCTCAGCAAACATCTCGCTCTCTTGATCCCTTTCCAAATGGAAACCCTGAGGCCCAGGGGACTGGACTTTTACTTTCCCAGGACCAAGCCTCTGTGGGCTAGAGCTGGGACAGGGTTCTAGGTGTCATGGCTTCCAAGCCAGTGTTCAGAAACTTCTTGGTTAAGTGCAAAGAGCTTGGCTTTGCAGCCACTTAGACCTGGGCCAAATCCTGCCTAAGAACCTGGGAGGTTTTGCCTTCACCCAGCCCCATGTTGAGCCCTCAGTCTTCA
>NW_007799850.1:0-1241 GCF_000696425.1 Galeopterus variegatus | reverse complement strand
CCTCACTGCACTGGACCTGAAGGCCAAATATGATGACTACTCATGCTTATTACCTGGTTGCCATTATAGCGACTCAGTCAGAGTTCAGGGATCATATTTGGAAATTGGATCCTTACCCTTATCCCCTTACACTCACCACTATGGGGAAGATATTGCTGGAGAAGATTTATGTCAAGAGGAATCAATAACATCAATGTTTATTATCATCACCACCACCACCATCATCACCATCTTCACCATTATCACTACCACCATCACCATCACCACCACCATCACCACCACTTACACCACCATCACCATCATCATCACCACCACCACCATCATCACCACCACCATCACTATCACCATCATCACCACCACCATCACCATAACCACCACCACCATCACCACCATCACCATCATCATAACCACCACTACTATCATCACCACCATCACCACCACCACCGCCGCCATCACCATTATCACTACCACCATCACCATCATCATCACCACCACCACCATAATCACCACCACTATCATCACCACCCACCACCATCATCACAGTCACCATAATCACCATCACCATCACCATTGTCACTATCACCATCACCACCACCACCACCACCATCACCATCATCACCACCACCACCACCAGCATCACCATCATCACCACCACCATCACCTCCATCACCATCATCACCACCACCATCACCTCCATCACCATCATCACCACCACCAGAACCATAATCACCATCACCACCACCAGCATCACCATCATCACCACCACCATCACCTCCATCACCATCATCACCACCACCATCACCTCCATCACCATCATCATCACCACCACCAGAACCATAATCACCATCACCACCACCATTACCATCACCATCATCACCACCACCACTGACACCACCATCACCACTATCACCATCACTATTACCACCATCATCATCATGATCACCACCACCAACACCACTATCACTGAGAACTAAATGTCTTCACCAAGTGTCTAATTGTGTAGGCTGCTTTGCCACATGTTGTCTCAGCCTTCCTTGAACTTGAATGTAAAGCAGGTGGACTGGTGTGCACATCTATACAGCTTTTATTCACAGTAATGATTAGACTGCTTCTGAATTGCACAGCAGTGCTATTGGCCACATGAAATGAAGAAAGCAAGATGTTATTGCTTCAGATAACCTTCATTCAATTAATGATTATTTGTTATCTCCTTCAGTCTGAGAATGAGCCCCAAGTTAGAC
>NW_007799849.1:0-1241 GCF_000696425.1 Galeopterus variegatus | reverse complement strand
ATTGGGGTCCCTTTAATAGTGAGGAATCCTCATTCTTGCCAGAGGACAGAATGAGTATGGGTGATGAGGAAAGTATATCTGGAATCTGTGAATATAGTGACCCGTTGTCCCTTGGACAGGTGGAGGGCCTGAGTGAGGGCCAGAGCTCTGCCTTTTGAGAGGTTGTTCCGAAGGGATGGGGTACAGCCTCTAAGGTGGCATCTTGAGTAACGACAGCATAGGCTGCATGCCTTTGGCCATCTGGGGCAATGAAAGAACTACCATCTACAAAAAACACACAGTCAAGATTAGATAGGGGCTGGTCAGAGAGCCCTGGGGGTGAGGGAATAAAGTCCTCTAAAAGTGGAGGACAGGAATGTAAAGAGTCAGGAGTAGTAGAGGGAGTAGGCTGAAGGGTCATGAGGTTTAAGCAGGGGGAGGTGGATAAAGAAATCTGGGGATTTTCAACAAAAAGGAGGTGGTACAGTTGGATTATGGAGGGAGTCAAATGGGCAAGGGATTTGTGGCTGAGCAGGTCCCCCAGGCGATAGGAGGAAAAGACAGGGAGGGGTTGGCCCAAAGTAAGCTTGAGAGTTTGGCTGAGACATGGCTGCCATCCCTGGACTGTTACATCTAGCTGTTTTGACAGGTATGCCACTGCCCGATAGGCCAGTCCTGCAGGCTGGGCCAGGAGGCCCGTAGCCAAGCCAGAACACTCATCCGTAAATAGATGAAAGGGCTTTGAAGGATCCAGGAGAGCCAGAGCAGGTCCTGCAGTGAGATAATCCCGTAGCCCAGAGAAAAGGTGTTTAACACTAGTGGGATCAGTTAATGGTCCCTGCGGGGTGTTCTTAGCTGCCTTGTATAAGGATCGTGCTAGGAGGGTGAAGTTGGGGATCCACTGTCAGAAGAAATCCACAAGGCCCAGAAAGGAGAGGATGTCGCCTGCACTCTGGGAAGGCTGGAGATCCCGGAGGAGGCAGATACAGTCCCCTGTAAGGGACTTAGAAGTGGGGGTTAGGGATATGCCTAGGTAAGTAACTGTGGGGGTGCAAAGTTGAGCCTTGGAAGGAGTGACCCGATAACCCCTAGACCCAAGGAAATAGAGAAGGGTGGCAGTATCCTCTTGGGAAGACGATAATGAGGGGCTGCAAAGAAGAAGGTCATCCACATATTGGAGGAGGGTGCTGTAATTTACAGAGCAAAGATTAAGAACTTTGGCTAAAGCCTGGCCAAAAAGATGGGGACTATCCCTAAAGCCT
>NW_007799848.1:0-1242 GCF_000696425.1 Galeopterus variegatus | reverse complement strand
ACTGAGGGTTGCGATCCATTGCCGGACACGGAAAAAGACAAAAAGACAAAAAAATAAAAAAATAAATAAATAAAATAAAGCTTTGGGTGGAAAACTTATTTGTATATTTGTAACAAGTAAAACAGAAATATCAGGCTTCAAAAAAGATTAACTTTGATTAAAAAAAAACACATCTTGCTGAATGTAGATATATAGTATTCTCTATAAGAACAACTTATATTAAAATCTGTTTTATCTATAAAAATCTTAATTGAGTGGAGAATTGTACATTTGTCAAACAGTTTTGTGGAAAGATTAATTCATTTTAAGAAAAGAAGTAAAATTAATAAACAGAGAAAAAATAATTTAGAAAAACTTAGTGTAAGTCCATTAGCAATTTGGATTCAGGTGATTTATCCAAGAAAGCAGCTATTTGTATTTATGAAATTGGGGCAAAACGTCAGCAGTCTTCATTTTCTTTTGTTGGGTCATCTTACTTAGAATCACAGATGGTTGAAGCAAAACAGAGTCTTAGATTTCACCTGGGTCAGGGGTTCTCTTCTCTTATTGTACATGGGAATCACCTGAGCAAGTTTTAAAAAATGCCCAAACCCAGGAACCGCCCCTCACTCCCCTTTTACCCCTCCCATCTAACTCAACTGGTCTGGGGTGGGACCTGGAGTCAGTATTTTTTTTTTTTTCATTGTGGCAAAATATGCAAAACATAAAATTTACCATCTGAACCATTTTTAAGTGTACAGTTCAGTGGCATTAAGTACATTGACATTGTTGTCTACTATCACCGCTATCCATCTCCAGAACTCAGCTTCCCAAATAGAAACTTCAGACCCATTAAACAATAACTTTCCATTCTCCCCTCCCCCATCCCTCGGCAACCACCACTCTATTTTCTGTCTCTATGAATTTGACTGTGCTATGACTTACATGAGTTATAAGTGGAATTATACAGAATTTGTCCTTTTGTGTCTAGCTTATTTCACTTAGCATGTCTTCAAGGTTCATGTCTTGTAGCATGTATCAGAATTTTCCTCCTTTTCAAGGACGTATAGACCACATTTTAAAAAATCCATTCATCTGTCAGGGGACATTTGGGTTATTTCCACTTTGGGGCCATCGTGAATAATGCTGCTATGAACACGGGTGTACAAATATCTGTTCAAGTCCCTGCTCTCAAGTTTTTGGGGTAGATACCTAGAAGTGGGATTGCTGGATCATATGGTAATTCAATTTTTTTTTTTTTTT
>NW_007799847.1:0-1242 GCF_000696425.1 Galeopterus variegatus | reverse complement strand
CAACAAGCCTATGAGATAAGTTCATTATTATCAACGTCTTTATTCAGATGAGGAAACAGAGTCAGTATGCCACTGAGTCACTTGCAGGTCACATGGCTAGTAAGTGGCAGAGCTGGAATTTAAACCCATCCAGTCTAGCCACAGAGACCCAGCTCTTCGCCAGGAAGCCACAGTGCCCAAGCACCTGCTCTGTAGCTCCCAGCAATGTCCTTGTTGCAGCAATAGATTGTCTTACCCCGAGGCCACTGTAGACTGGACCCGTGTTACTAGTGCCCTGGTATGAACTCGTGCTGGCTAAGCGAACGGAGGCCTATGCTTTGACTTCCTGAGAAACCTGCCATAGGAGAGAGACGCACTACCCAGAGTGTCCAATCCCCTTTGCATTTCTCACAACACAAACCGATGGACCGGCGTTCTCTTGATATAAATTATGTGCCTCAATCTCAATGAGCTTCGTGGGCTGATAGATCCATATTTGGGAGCTATAAATCTGAGAGTAAATCTCCTGAGAGTGAGTCCTGGGCCCTAGGACTACAACAAAGAAATGCCCCTGAATAGCTATACGCCTTGGCTAACTTACCTTTCTGTGTCTCAGTCTCCTCAACTGTGAAATAGGAATGGCAATAGTATCTACCTCATAAGATTTTTGTAAGGATTTAATAAAATCATATATGTAAGGTGTTTATCAAACACCTAGCATATAGTCAGCACTCGTTGAATGTCAGCTAATTGTTATTATCTACTGAGCATTTGCTGGTATTGAATTTATCATCCAATGGGACAGATAATGTGTAAGCAGATCACACCTGTAGAATGGTAGGCAAGACAGACATCCAATGGGACAGGTAAAGCGTAAGCAGATCACACCTGTAGAATGGTAGGCAGGACAGAGGAGTTCACGGATAATGGACTTAGCCAGGAAACTTCAGAGAGAAGATGTTAGTTACCTTGAATAGAGTCAAAGATTGAACCAATGGGTGAAGAATGGGAGAAAGGACATTCCATTCAAACAGAGAGAACAACTTGGCAAAGACACAGAAGACCTTCATGTGCAAAGTATAAAGGAATAAATTAAAATACATAAACACAATTTCCCCTTATGCAGGCATGCCCATGCGCAAAATCATTCAAAAACTCTCCAGCAAATATTCCTGCAGCACGAGTTTTTTCCAAAGTTGTTCCAGATGCTGCAATATACATACGGTGTGCATATTTATACATACTCACTTCTAGGCAGGTAAA
>NW_007799846.1:0-1242 GCF_000696425.1 Galeopterus variegatus | reverse complement strand
AGCAGAATATCAGTCCTTATGGTGATAAAAAAAATAGATGGCTTTTTTTTTAAAAAAAAAAAAGATGACCGGTAAGGGGATCTTAACCCTTCACTTGGTGTCATCAGCACCACGTTCTCCGAAGTGAGCTAACCAGCCATCCATATATAGGGATCCGAACCCGTGGCCTTGGTGTTACCAGCACCACACTCTCCCAAGTGAGCCACAGGCCGGCCCTAAAAAATAGATAGCTTTTGACTGACATTTGCTTTTTTAAAAAAATTCTAACACACTTCTTTGCTATTAATTGACAATTTGTTTTGCTAATGATAAGAACAGCAATTATTAGGAAACTAATAATAGCTAATATCAAGTGTTTATGTCAGGTACTGTTGTTGGCACCTTACCCAATTTCATCTTCATAACAGTCCTTACAGAAGGTGCTATTATCATCCCCATCAGGGCCAGCTTCCTGGGTGATCTATGCAGTCGCACATAACCCCACACCTGGAAGAGCTTGTGATTGGTTTCATGCTCTGCTGTCTCGTCTAGAAATTCTTAACACTTTTCAAACAAGGGCACTGCTTTTTCATTTTGTACATTTTGCAAATTATGTAGCTAGTCTTGATCCCCATTTTAGAGAAAACTAAGGAATTACTTAGTTAAGTGTCACAGCTAAGAAGCAGCCACACAGAGACTGGACCCCAGGCAGCCTGCTCCCAGAAGCCCCTCTTCACCCCTTCTGCATCTCATGGCAGAAATCATGCCCCCATGCAGTCCTTTCTCTCTCCGTCATCCACTGGACTACAAGCTCCCTGAAATCAGGAGCCACATCTCTTTACCCATCAGTGTACGTAGCCTCAGTACTTTACATAGTGCCCAGCACACTGTAGGTGCCTAGTGAATACTTGTTCAATGAATAATGCAAGCAATCCATGTAAAACTAAGGAACAGTATAGCAAAAAGGAAGAATTTCACGAACTACAAAACTGACTGTTATGAGTTAAAACCTTTGATCCAGAGAAAATCATCATACATGAGAGGAAGAAATTGGCTACCATATTTTAAAAGTAAACCAAGTTGTTTTCTTTACCTTTTCTTTCATGTATCTTAGAGCTCTTTTTTACAAACCATATTTTAAAAGTAAACCAAGTTGTTTTCTTTACCTTTTCTTTCATGTATCTTAGAGCTTTTTTACAATCCCTTTTTTTTTTTTTTGTCTTTTGTCTTTTTCCGTGTCCAGCAACGGATCGCAACCCTCAG
>NW_007799845.1:6184-7426 GCF_000696425.1 Galeopterus variegatus | reverse complement strand
AGAAAGGAGGCTATGAAAGGGAGTGAGATTCCCACAGGCTGTTCAAAGAATTGTCCCCTGACCAGGAGTTTGGAGTGATCCACTTGGGAGCATGTCCTTAGACAGCTCCGTTTCTTGCTTTTGGGGAGGCGGTATGCACAGTTCTCCCCACGCTGAGTTCAAAATTATTGACCTTTAATTTCTTTAATGTCTAGGTTTCTTTGTACAACGTTTACCAAGTTGGAAGCCAAGGAATAATATTTACTTTCTGTGAGCTAAACACAGCTGTAAATGCTTTATATGCATTAGTTCACTCAAGCTTAATATGACCTAAGGTATATATTATTATCCTCATTTTACATATGAGGAAACTAGGTACAGAGAGGTTAAATACCCAAGGTCACACAGCTAGAAGTGTTGGAAGCAGGATTATGAGACACTGTGTTAACTGACAGAATGGACATACTAACACCACTAACACTTAGCTTGTGCCTCCCCAAGTCCAGATGAAACATATATTAAATATAAGTACAACACTGTTGAAATGCAAACAGCTTCAGAACATCCCACTTGCAGCCACATCACCATCTTTCAGGTTCTCTGCGCAGAAATTCTGGAACCCCCAAGGCCATTCACATTAGAACCCTGGCCTGACCTATATCACTATCTTTGGATGCTTGAACCCAGAAAGTACTACACCTATGCCCACTGTTATATTTGAGAAAGTGAATTATAATTGTATGCTTGTAAGACTGTTTTCCTTGGGGGCTGATACTGTCACGTTCAACTCTGTGTCTCCAAGAAATAGCACACAGTCTGGGACATAATATAAGTGCATAATCGTTGTTAAGAACTTTACCTCTAATACCATACTCTATCCAAGCGAGCTAATAAGCTCCTAATTTGTGGGGAAACGTCAACAGATTTGTTTGTACCTGCCACAAACACAAAAGTCAAACTGAAAAAGACGTAGGCTAAAACTGCAAGGCAAGAGCACTGACTTCATCTCCGCCCTACCATTTCCTTCATTATTTTAACAAGGCGATTGCGGCCTGTGATTTTAATGCTTCTTCTGAGAGTGACTCCCTCTGCTGCTCTGACAAAGCCATGACCTAAATCAGAAAAGTGCTAAATGCAGTTCAGTACTAACAAAGCACATTTGCTATTTGCACTAACTGGAGAACCTAGCATACATTAGAGATCAGTTATATGTAAGTCTCAACAATAAAATAAACTAAGAGGGTTTTTCTAGTAGATGCCTTG
>NW_007799845.1:0-696 GCF_000696425.1 Galeopterus variegatus | reverse complement strand
AAGATAGATTTTTTTTTTTTTTCCGTGACCGGCATCGGATCGCAACCCTCAGTGTCGCGCCCGTACGGGACCAGGACCGGCTACGGGATCGCAACCCTCGGTGTTGCCCCCGCACCTCGCTCAGCCAGTGAGTGGGCGGTCTGTACGTGGGATCCGAACCCTAGGAGGAAGCACCGCCGCGCTTCCCAAGCGGCGCACTATAGCAGTGCGCCACCGGGCCGACCCAGAAGATAGATTTTTAAATGTAACAATAATTAAAGCTTCTTGACTAGTTGGGAAAGTGGAATTTAAAGTGGTTTCCAGTTGAGAGCAATGAGGCAGACGGAGGAAGCCAGGAGAGCTGGGGAGGAGGAGAGGAGGAAGAAGAAGGGAAGGAAGAAGCGAGGGGATGTAGCCGCGGAGCCTGGTGGACCCCTTACCTTGAGCGGGGAACCGGTGCCGCTGGCGCTGAGCAGGGCCAGGGCAGGTAGCACGACCATTTGCAGCACGTATCCCAGTCCCAGTCCGCAGGGGCCGCTGTCGCCCGCAGACCTTTCCTCACCGTCGACAGAGGTGTGCCGGAGGGGACAGGGCAGAAAGACGCGCAAACAGCCGAAAGCTCCACTGGGCAGCAGCTGAATCCGTCCACCGGAAAAAGTCCGAGGAAATAACCACAACCAAGTGCCACACTCCACTTTCTCCAAGGGCAGGAGCCAA
>NW_007799844.1:0-1242 GCF_000696425.1 Galeopterus variegatus | reverse complement strand
AACATATGAATAAATCGGAATATGACCAAAGAATGGGAATTTATGAAGATGAATCAAACAGAAATTCTAGAATTGAAGGAGTAATAACTGAAAAAAAATAATCATTGGACAAATGTGACTGCAGATTTTAAATAGCAGAAGAAGACAGGCCAACAGGTCACATCAAACCGAAGCACAATGAGAACGTTAAGTGAAAAGACAAAAAGTGAGAGTTAAATTGGATGCAGTGTAATGTCGTAAAATATCTGTCAGTTGAGTCCCAGAATGAGATGCAGACTAAATGGAAAGGAGGAAGATCCAATGAGTAATGAGCTAGAGTTTTCTAAAACACTAACAGGAATTCGGGGAGAGTGAGGCGGCTGGGATTTGCAGGCAGTGTACTCTCCGGAAGGGAGACCCTCATAGAAAGAGCTCCAGAGGTGTGCTCTGGGGTGCCCTTGAGTCTTCAGCTGAATTCGAAGCTGAGAACACACAGAGCCATATTCCACGAGTCTGGACAAAGGCAGCAGCCAGGGAGCAAATGGTCGAGCAGGTTAGACCCCACGGGGGACATCCAAGCTCCAGCCAGGCAGACAGAAGAGACTGTGCTGGAGGCTCACTGGTTTCAGTAGAGACTCAAAAAGACCGTGCCTCAGAAACAGCTGTGATAGATCTGCTCTAAAATAGCAGAAGTCAGACCAAAAAAAAAAATATATATATATATATATATCTCTCTCACTGATCCATATCTCACTCCATACACAAAATTTAACTTTAAACAGAGGACCAAAGTATAAAAGATTAAAATTATAAAACTTCTAGAAAAAAACAGAGGAAGAAACCTTGGATTTGCAAATATGTCTTAATCATTCTTAATCATAAATGAAAAGACTTTATAAATTGAGCTTTATCAAAATAAAAACTACTCCTTTGCCAAAACCATCAAAATAGGAAAAGATAAGACACAGACTAGGAGGAAATAGTCATAATATGAATAGTTGACAACAGACTCTTGTATTTAGAACATGAAGATATCTTTACAACTCAAAAGGAAGATAGACATCCTAACTCAATACTGAGAGAATACAAGGATTTCCCAGAGGATGATTTTTGGATAATCAATTAACACATTAAAAGATATGCAACATCATTAGTCATCAGGGAAATGAGAATTAAAGCCACAGTGAGGTACCACTACCCTTTTACTGAGAAGGCTGAAAAATTTATTGTAATGACAATTCCAAGTGAGCACCCAGAACAACA
>NW_007799843.1:0-1242 GCF_000696425.1 Galeopterus variegatus | reverse complement strand
CTTTCAGTTTTTCAAATGAATTAGCCTCAATTTATAGATTCAGTACTTGGAATTATTCCAGGATTACTTACTCTTCATAAGTTATTAAACATACTTAAGGCATGAAACAAAAATTGATTTTTAAAGTTCAGCCAGAGAAAAAGAAAAATTAGCCTCTATGGTAATTTTTAATTTGAAAACTACTTACATGTATTTATATATACTGAATATTAATCCCTCATCAGATTTATGAGTTGCAAATATTTTCTCCCCATTCAATGGGTTGCCTTTTCACTCCAGTGATAGTATCCTTTGATGCACAAAGTTTTTAATTTTGATAAAGTACAATTTATCTACTTCTTTTGCTGCCTGTGCTTCTGGTTCTATATCCACAAATAATCATTGCCTAATCCAGTGTCATAGTGTTTTCCACCTATGTTTTCCTCTAGGAATTTTTTAGTTTTAGATTTTACCTTTACATAAGGTAATCTTACCTTTAAATCTTTCATTCATTTTGAGTTAATTTTCGTTTATGATGTTAAGTAAGAATCCAACTTCACTTTTTTGCATTTGGACATCCAATTTACCCAGCACTATCTTCTTTTACAGTCTTTTTCCCACTGAGTGGTCTTAGCACCCTTGTCAAAAATCATCTGACCACATATGAAAGGGTTTATTTCTAGGATTACTATTCTGTTCCACTCTCTTTATGTCAGTAACCTACCATTGATTACTGCTCCTGTTCAGTAAGTTTTGAAATCAGGAAGTGTGAGTTCTCCGAATTTTTTCTTCTTTTTTAAGATGGTTTTGGCTATTTAGGGTCTCCTGAGATTCCATATGAATTTTAGAATGGGCTTTTCTATTTCTGCAATATATATGTATGTATGTATATATATCATTGGGAGTTTGATGGGACTGCATTGAGTCTGTAAATTGCTTGGGTGGTACTGACATCTTAATAATATCAAGCCTTCCAATCCATGAACACAGGATGTCTATTTATTTAAGACTTGTTTAATTTCTTTCAGTAATGTTTGTAGCTGTGTACCAGTCTTTTTCCCCATTGGTTAAGTTTATTCTTTAGTGTTTTATTCTTTTTGATGCTAATATAAATGAAATTGTTTTTCTTAATTTCACTATTAGTGTAAAGAAGCACAACTGATTTTGTGCATTGACTTTGTACCCTGCAACTTTGCTGAATTCATTAATCAGTTCTAACTATTTAGTGGGCTTGTGTGTGTGTGTGCATGTGTGTGTGTGTGT
>NW_007799842.1:0-1242 GCF_000696425.1 Galeopterus variegatus | reverse complement strand
AAATCTAAAACACTTCCAAAATAAAAAGTTAATAGAAAATAAAATGTGTCCTCATGTTGACATTTTATATACAAAAATATACACAATGGAAATGTGTTGAAAATTAACATTCACATTAAGACTTCATTTCCCTGGCTTAGCAGCCTGTCAATTACAGCTGTTTCTTGAGACGCATGATTACTCCCCAGTCATTCATACATTTAAACAGGCAATCAGTGCCATTAAATCAGTCAGCACCTCGGTTAAGAATATAAAATTTAAACTTAACTAGTGGGAGAGGAAACTGCCAAATTGGATTCTCTGTTGTGTAAATGGTGTGGTACTATGAAACTAAGACAGCATAACCTGATGTTTATTAACTGCAATAATAGATAAGAAAACTCCAGAGTTCCACTTGCCTAGAAACCAAGACAAGATGTAAAACTAACAACAAATGAAGGAATAGAATCCCAGACTAGGTTTGCCAGAAAATGCACAGGGAGAGAAAAAGAAAAAGGCCAGCTGGAGTATTTTACAAAAACAGGGTTTACAGTCAAAGAAGACACAGAATCAGAGTCTAGATCTTTTAAAGCATACTGCTTTGTTTTTATTACAATGATATATGTTCATTTTAAGGAATTCAAGCCACCACCACCCCAAAAATTTGAATAATAATTTAGATAATAATATTTAAATAGTATTTTAAATATCTGTACAGATTTCTCTCTACTTAGAAGTATAGGTAGTGTATTATATACATGCTATTTTTTCTATCTACTTTTGTCAAACAATAATAACCCATGATCATCTTCCCAGATAAATAAGTAAAACTCTATCTACATCATTATTTTTTATTGGATGGATAACATTTTATTACTCTATATATGCTGATTTATTTATAAAATCTTTTGCTAGGAAATTTAGTTTGTTTCTAATTTTTGCCATTAAATCTACACTAAGTGCATAAACATTTTGTACTTTCATAATTATGTCTGTGGTATAAATAAACAGAATTTGTCACAAGAAGCAAAATGCTGTAGTAGAAAAGCACTAAATTAAGACTCAGAAGACCTGAATTCTAATACTCTATCAGTATATATGGTGAGAATTACCTTCTTAATCATACTGAATCTTCTAATACATGAACATGAAATGTATCCTATTTACTTATCTGTTCTTTAGTTTCTCTATGCAAAGTTTTGTAGTTTTCAGTGTACAGGTATCACATTGTTTTGTTAAACTTATTCCTGTGTGTTTTATTCA
>NW_007799841.1:0-1242 GCF_000696425.1 Galeopterus variegatus | reverse complement strand
AGTCAGGCACAGAAAGACAAATACCACATGATCTCACTCTGATGTGGAATCTTAAAAAAAATAGTGGTTCTCATAGAAGTAGAGAGTAGAATAATAGTCACCAGAGGCTGGTAGGAGGGGAGGGGGGTGAGGGAGAGAAGTGGTGGACTAACAGGTACAAAACTGTGCTATCTACCCTAAGTGAATCATCGTGCAGTATATGCTTGTATTGAAACAACACACTGTACCCCACAAATATGTAAAAGTAAGTGTTAAAATTAAAAAAAAACAAATGAAATGTTTCTTAATACATTAATGGTAAAATAAACCGTGGTACATCCATACCAAGGAATACTACACAGCAATAAAAAGGGAATGTACTGCTGATACACTCAATGATTTAGATGGATCTCAAGGGAATTATGCTGAGTGAAAAAAGTCAGTCTTAAAAGATCACATACTGTGTGAATGCATTGCATAAATTATTGAAATGGCAACATCATCTAGTTGGAAAATAGACTATTGATTACCCAGCAATTGTCGAGTTGGAGGTAGTGGTGGTGATAAAGGTGTGGATAAAAGTGTAGCAAGAGGGGGATCTTTGTGGTGTTGAAATCATTCTCTATCTTGACTGTGGTGATTACAGGAATCTTCACTTGTGAAAAGGTGACATAAACCTATACACACAGATTGTACCAACTGATTGTACTATAATTATGCAAGATGAAACCATTGGGAGAAAATGGGTGAAAGGTACACAGGACCTCTCTGTAGCACTTTTGAAACTTCCTGTGAATTTATTATTATTTTTTTCCCAAAAGAAAAAAAGTTAAAAAAATCCAACCAACAGAGTGCTAGGTACTAGAGATATTTGCAATGAATAACTTAATCAGCATTTTTGTTTAGTGGCTACTAGGTGCCTCTGGCCCTCAGGGAGTTCTAACAGGGTGATACACCTAAGATCTCACCTTAGAAAAGGGGATTAATGTGAAAAAAGGCCCAGAGGTTTAAAGCACAAGTCCCATTTGGGGAAAGGCCAAATGTTAAACACATGCCCTGGAGCAGGAGATGTGGTTGGGGAGAAAAACAGGCCAGGGTGGGAGAAAGTTAAAAGGTTCTAGACCTCTCCACCTTAGGTAAAGATCCCTTATGTCTCAGGCAGCATCTAAACAGAGAACTAGCAATTCCTCAAACAAGCCAAACTCTACAGCTTGCAGGCCTTTGTGGAAACTGCGTGGTCTACCTGGCTAGCTTCTACTCAAT
>NW_007799840.1:0-1242 GCF_000696425.1 Galeopterus variegatus | reverse complement strand
TTGGGAGTGCGGTGGCGCTCCCGCCGAGGGTTCGGATCCCACATACAGGCCGGTTCCCGCTCACTGGCTGAGCGAGGTGCGGGCACAGCACCGAGGGTTGCGATCCCGTTGCCGGTCACGAAAAAAGACAAAAAGGGGAAAAAAAAAAAAAAAGCTACTAAAAAAAAAAAAACCACTCAAGGAATAAATTTAACCAAGGAGGTGAAAGATATCTACAATGAAAACTATAAAAACACTGACAAAAGAAATTATACAGGACACACAAAATAATCAAATCAAAAGACATTCCATGTTCATGAATTAAAAGAATTAGTACTGTCAAAATGACCATACTACTCAGAGTGATCTACTAATTCAATGCAACCCCTCTAAATAACAATGAAATTTTTCACAGAAATAGAAAAAACAATCACATGAAACCACAAAAGACCCTAAACAGCCAAAGCAATCCTGAGCAAAATGAACGAAGCTGGAGACATTATACCACCTAACTTCAAAATATACTAGAAAACTACAATAATCAAAACAGCATGATCCTAGCATAAAAAGACACATAAACCAATGGAACAGAATAGAGAACCCAGAAATAAATTCAGATATCTACAGCCAACTGATTTTTGACGAAGGCATCAATAACACACACTGGGTAAATAACAACAGCATCTTCAGTAAACGGTGCTGGAAAAACTGGATATCCATATGCAGGAGAAAGAAACTAGACCTTTGTCTCTCACCATATACCAAAATCAACTCAAATTGGCTTGAAGACTTAAATGTAAGAGCTGAAACTATAAAACTACTGCAAGAAAACACAGGGAAAACATTCCAAGACATTGGTCTGGGCAAAAATCTTATGGAGAAGACTTCTAAAGCATAAACAACAGAGGCAAAAACAGACATATGGGATTGAGCTGAACTAAAAAGCTTCTGCACAGGAAAAGAAACAATCAACAGAGCAAAGAGGCAACCAGCAGAATAGGAGAAAATATTTGCAAAATGTTCACAATAAGGGATTAATACCCAGAGTATACAAGGAAGTTAAAAAACTCAACAGCAAAATTACAATTTGATTTAAAAATGGGCAAATGACCTGAATAGACATTTCTCAAAAGAAGACATACAGGGCCGACCCCGTGGCTCACTCAGGAAAGTGCGGTGCTGGGAGCGCAGCGGTGCTCCCACCGCAGGTTCGGATCCTATATAGGGATGGCCGGTGCGCTCACTGGCTGAGCGTGGTGCAGG
>NW_007799839.1:0-1242 GCF_000696425.1 Galeopterus variegatus | reverse complement strand
TAAATCCTTCCAGCAGTGGTTTGTAGTTCTCTTTGTAGTGATCTTTTACCTCCTTGGTTAAATGTATTCCTAAGTATTTTATTTTTTTGGTAGCTATTGTAAATAGGTTTGCTTTCTTAATTTCTTTTTCTGCTAGTTCATTGTTGGAGAGTAAAGATGCTACTAGTTTTTGTATATTGAATTTGTATCCTGCAACTCTACTGAATTAGGTTATCAGCTCTAGCAAATTTTTGGTAGTCTTTAGGTTTTTCTATATATATAGGATCATGTCATCTGCAAAATTTGTCTTTTCCAATTTGGATGCCCTTTATTTCTTTTTCTTGCCTGATTGCTCTGGCTAGTACTTCCAATACTTAGTTAAATAGGAGTGGTTAATGGGCATGCTTCTCTTTTTCCTGTTCTCAAAGAAAAAACTTTCAGCTTTTCTGCATTCAGAATGATTTTGGCAATGGGTTTGTCATATATGGCTTTTATTGTGTTGAAATACTTTCCTTCTATACCTAATTTGCTGAGAGCCTTTATCATGAATAAGTGTTGAATTTTGTCAATTCCTTTTTCTGCATCTATTGAGATTATCATATGGTTTTCTGTCATTGATTTTGTTGATGTGGTATACACACTTATTGATTTTTGTATGTTGAACCATCCTTGCATCCCTGGGATTTACCCTACCTGACTTCAAATTATACTACAAAGCTATAGTAACCAAATACCGGCATAAAAATAGACACACAGACCAATGGAAAAGAGTAGAGAAGCCAGAAATCAAATCCACATGCTTATAGCTAACTGATCTTTGACAAAGGCAGCAAGTACATACATTGGGGAAAGGACAGCCTCTTCAATAAATGGTGCTGAGAAAATTGGACATCCATATGTAGGACAATGAAATTAGACCCATACCTCACAACATATACAAAAATCAAATCAAAATGGATTAAAGACTTAAATATAACATATGAAACTATAAAACTCCTTAAAGTAAACATAGGGGAAACACTCTAGTATATAGCACTGGGCAAAGACTTTATGAATAAGGCCCCAAAGGCACAGGCAACAAAATAAAAAAATAAACAAATGGGATTATATCAAATGAAAAAGCTTCTGCACAGCAAAGGAAATAATCAAAAGAGTGAAAAGAAAACCCACAGAATGGGAGAAAATATTTGTAAATTCTGTATCCAACAAGAGACTAATATCTAGAATATAAAAGGAGCTCAAACAGCTTTATAGTAAAAAAAA
>NW_007799838.1:0-1242 GCF_000696425.1 Galeopterus variegatus | reverse complement strand
GGGCCTTGGTGTTATCAGCACCGCACTCTCCCGAGTGAGCCACGGGCCGGCCCTTGAAAATAATTTTTAAAGCAATTTTCATTCCTTGTTAGATTTAGTTTTAAACTTAATATTTAAACATTCTTTGTAGGCAGTCTCTAGTGTGAAATATGATTAAGTTAAAACAGAATATCTTAATCTTGACATGCAATAATTCACTCATGTCATCCTGGATCTAGCTTGCTTTGTCAGTTCCAATTTTTAAAAAAGAAAAGAAAGAGGAGAGAAATGAAAAGTCATGCTAGCAAGTGACTATGAAAGTGCTGATGTACGTGTTAAAAGAGCATGTCAACATATTCTATTCTACTTTTTAGGCAATGCACTATTTTAGGTAACTGTAAATTTGCACCTGATTTAATTTGTTTGCATTGATAGCACATATGAATAAATGAAAGGGCATGGAAAAGATATTTCATTAAGACTTAAAACTGTGAATCAATAAAAAATAAAACAAAATAAACAAGTTTTTAATATCTACTTTTTTCTACTTCTTGTCATTTTTTAAAATGACAGGGAATAGAATGTGGGAGAAAAGAGAAGATGATGATTTATGAACATGAAGTTTAAATCACCTCGCCTGTAAACAAAAGTGTACATACCAAAAGAATGAAGAACATAAAGAACACAAAGGTAGTGAAATAAATTGGTCCCAAAACTCGATTAGCTTCCTCAATCTCTGCAAAGTTGACATCGCCCAAAATGATACGGAATTGAGTGAAGCTATAAAAACAAAACAGAACACAATACAAAAACAAAGAATGTCCAGCAGTTTATGTAACATTTCTTAGAGATAATTTCACATTTTGGGGCCTTTTTTTTAGCCGTGTAGAAAGTAGCCAAAGAATAGAAAATCATCAATCTCTTTGGAAAGCTCTTGCTACTTATATCAGCAACTGAAGCCTTCTGGAATAATAATAATAATAATAATATGGTTTCATGCTACATATGTTATTTCCATTTGGTTAAAAAAATAGAAGTATTGATAGATGACTTATAAAGCAATTGGCTATAAGAATTCAATATATAATCTGGGTTAAACATGGTAGGTAACTCTAAATCTTCACAATGGTCACTCTAGGTCAGAAGTTAAAATCTCTTAGGACAAAAAGATTTTTGAAGGATAGCCAAAATTGTATGTGTCCAAAGATCAACTATTGTCACATGCTCTCAAAGTGTTCATAGTGTCTGGGTGTTGCCAGTGCT
>NW_007799837.1:0-1242 GCF_000696425.1 Galeopterus variegatus | reverse complement strand
TTCTCAGATAGATTTCTTGCGCCTAAAACCCACCAACTGGGGGCTATTTTGCAAGTCTTGTTTGCAAATTTTCATTTTTAGAGGTCATAATAGTGCTAAACACAAAGGGTCACTCTCAAAATCATGTTTTTAAACGTCCCTTAAAGAATCATTTTTTGCTCAGAATAACAGTTTAGGAGTCAGCAAATAACCCCAATTTCTGTCATTCGTGCTTTAACTGTGTGTGCCTTATACTTTAAAAGAGAATAAACAACAGTTCTTTTCTATTTGCTAAATTGGATTGAAATCATTTTTCAATTTGTTAGAGCTTCAGTTGGGTGCAAGCATTCATGAGTCCATTTCTCAACAATTAGTTCTCCTGTAAAGGTGCTGCACACTGATCATCTGATGTTTAAAATCTTACATTTAATAGTTATATGAACAAATGAGTTTAAAATCCTGCACTCAGGGGAAGGTGAAAAATTTTGCTTTTCTTGGATTGGTATGTGCTAAGAAAAAAATTTTAAATGGAAGCTTAATCTTAGTGGCTTTTTAATTTCCTATCAACTCAGATCCTCTTGACTGTACTTGGGAACGTGTAATGACAAGGCAGAGGGAGATATTAGGCCCATTTAAGCATTTGGTGGGACCCTAAGAAAATCTGCTGTGACCCTAATCCCACCCTCACGAGTATAGTGAAGTAAGTGAGTAAATTGAGAAGCTGTCTGAGACTGGGACAGTGCTATTTACATGTGTTCTTGTACCAGTTTTGGGCTCTTCTTTATTGGTATGTCCTACAGTGATATACTGAAGTCAGAAGACTGCAAAGATCATCTTTTCCAGCTTCTAAAACTCAGAATCCATATGAGAAGGGGAAATTTTGGCCCTATTGAAAACCTCTTCCCTTCCTGGAAATCACTGAACACTCTTTATGGTTTTTAGACATAATCATATATGAAATGCCTACTTTGTGCCAAGTACTCTGCTAGGTACTTTCCACCGTGTTATCTGAATTGAAGCCCTGTGGGATAGATGTTACTGTCCCAACAATCAGGAAAATGACAGTTAGGAAGATATAGAGTCTGGGGTACAGACAAGATCCTGGAAGAATTGGATTCAAGTACTGAAACTCAGGCATTAGAAGTCTGTATCTCGACCAGTTCCCGCTCACTGGCTGAGCAAGGTGCGGGAGCAACACCGAAGGTTGCGATCCCGTTGCCAGTCCTGGTCCGGTACGGGCGCGACACTGAGGGTTGCGATCCG
>NW_007799836.1:0-1242 GCF_000696425.1 Galeopterus variegatus | reverse complement strand
ACACTGAGGGTTGCGATCCGTTGCCAGTCACAAAAAAAGAGACAAAAAGGAAAAAAAAAATGGAAATGGTAATATCAATCGAATTGTGTTTTATGATGACTAAATGGCTTATCATTTGTGAAACACACAGGACAGTGTCTTGCCCATAATAGGTGCTAGAAAAGTATTCTCTGAGGAGTCTGGCTCCTAGTTAAAAACCTATGTGTGTTTTCTTCAGGTCTGATTACTTAAATCGGGCAATTATTGAAATTTTATCTGGCGAGCCTCACAGGGGAAAGCTGCCCTCCTCTCAGCAGACTCGGGGCACAGACAGTGCACTGAAATCTCTGAAGGGAGCTGAAGTCAAGGTTCCAGGCCCCATGGCCAGTCATGCTCTTTACACATGTTGTCCAGGCAACTTCATTCCTAGGTCTCTTCATGTGAAGCTTTGGGCAAGTGTTTTCTGTAGGTGCCTCTGTCCAGGCCTACTTACAGGAAGGCAGGGAACCTTGAAGACACTTGTCCCCAGTCTGACTCAGTACCCACCTCAGGGTCCATAAACCTGCTGGAGCCTTTTGTCTCGGGCTTCCTCCTCAGTAAGATGGTCTCCGTGTCTCTGCTGATGTGCTTGACCATGACTTGTGTGACGTCCCATCGGGGAAATGTAATAGGAGCAGCCTGCGTTTTCTCAGGTTTTAAACTCTTGTTTACACTATTACAGTGAGAAAGCCTCTTTCAGTTTAGCCTTGTTGCTTCAATCTATTCAACATCGGACAGCTCAGCTGTCTCCCAGCTCAGCTGAGTTCCTGACATTCTCTTGCCTATAATGATTATAATTATTACTATTACCATATACAACTCTAAGCAGGGTTTTTTGTTGTTATTAACAGGCATAGCTGGCCAGACATTTGGAAGTCCTGCAGAACACTGAACATATCTTTGCTGTACTGAAGTGCCCTTTACATTGCAGTACGTAAGCATTTCTGGGCTGCATGCATTAAATGCTACGAACATGCTAGAATGATGGTGACAAGAAAAATACTCTGATGTAAAGTACAAAATGTCCTCAGGAAGCAGCAATGCCTACCTTTGAGAACCAGCACATCACACTATTAACTCTCCTCAAAAATGTCTCTAATTTTTGCTAGCTCCCTCCAGGGAATATGGGAAGGCAGGGTGACAGGCTATATCCCATCTTATGCACTACTTAACTAACCTCTCACAGACATCTCCGAATTTGCACATCACCATTGTTTGTCACCA
>NW_007799835.1:0-1242 GCF_000696425.1 Galeopterus variegatus | reverse complement strand
GGGGGGGGGGGGGGGGGGGGGGGGGGGGGGTGATGCAGCCAGGGATTGAGGGGACGGGGGTGAGAGGAAATGAACACGGATTCAATTCCAACTGAGTGTGGTATCACCGGTGAAACAGCAAAAGTTCAGTAGGGCCCCATCCCAGCCCTGGAGGCAGGAACATTTCCAAAAAGGGGCATCGGATTAGAAAGTCTATCTCTAGTAAATGCATTAGTTGAACAGTCTCCCAACAACTAAAACAGGAAATGATCTTTCTGTTGTCCCCCACCTGCTGCCACCGCAGCAGGGAGGTTACTGTCTTCTTATCAATACATCCCCAGTCCTGGAACAAAACCCAGCACCTAGCGGGCACTCGGTAAATATTGTGAAATACATGATTCCACGGCCTATTTGCTAGTCAAGTGAGGGAGTCAACTTCAAAAAGTATTACTATGGTGTGCTTACAATTTTATAATCATTTAAATTGCACCGGGGCTGAGCCTGTGGCGCACTCGGGAGAGTGCAGCGCTGGGAGCGCAGCAGCGCTCCCACCGCGGGTTCGGATCCTATATAGGGATGACCGGTGCACTCACAGCGCTCACTGGCTGAGCGCGGTGCGGCCGGTCTCAAAAAGGACAATAAATAAATAAATAAATAAATAAATAAATAGCATAGATTTTGAATAATTTTTTATGTTTCAGTACAGTCTGCAGTTAAGTTTATTGGGTGCATAACTTTTCATTCACTTACTATATCTATATATATTTTTTCCTATGTCCTAACTTACTTCATCTGTCGTGTTTACAAACAGCTACTCAGGCCCACCTTATTAGGAGGGGTAAAGCTCAGAGAAAGATTCTGTTTGGCTCAGATGCCCAGGGCCACGAACTCAGAAAGATGTCAGATGTGTAGCAAGAAAAGTGGATGCACAGGAAAGTTCTAGAGTCGTTTGACAGCACAGTTGGACTTTGTGCCTGCTGGAAAGGGACAAAGGCCACTGCATCTAGGCATCCTCTGGAGTGGCCGTGGGTCTGTTCATCCTGCATCTGTTCTGTGTAGTTTAGGTTTCCACCCCCATCCCAGCCAGGCCATCAGAGAGCTGCAGGAGGAGGTGTCCCGGTTCCATGTGCGGCTAGAGGACAGCCTGCACCAGCCACACCAGGGCAGCCCAACTCGCCCAGCGTCTGCCTTTGACCGCCCCGCCCGGACTCGGGACCGGCCAGCGGATTCCTCAGCTACCTGGGGCTCCCACTATGGCAGGGA
>NW_007799834.1:0-1242 GCF_000696425.1 Galeopterus variegatus | reverse complement strand
TAGTGAGCTCCAGAGCCAGGATTTAAATACAGCAGGTTGGCTCAGGGGACTGACCACTTCTCTGTACAGCCCTTCAACTAAAAAAGAATAATGAGGCAGTAACAATGATGAATCTCACGCCTTAAGAAGTGAGGGTCAAAGCAAAGTGCCTTAGAGGATCCAAGAGTTCCATTACTTTTACGGCATTACCTTTCCCCCTTTGCTGCTAACCCTATGGAGGAGCTAAATTTTATGTCACAAGTAGGCATTAAAAGTAAGAGGAATGGCCCTGAAGTTATTCAAGTGGCCTAGAGACCCGCAATATCAGCTCACACTACAGATTTGGTCATTAGTGCCACCTGCTCCCTAATGGAGCAGCTGGTAAGGTTCAGGGAGAACTTGCTATTTACTGTTTTGTTTTGTTTTGTTTTTTCTTCAGAGGAAATGAATTTCTTCTCTAATTGTCCATTAGTGACAGAATGCCTGCTCCTCCTGTCACTGTCTTACTGACTCCATAACCTTGAACTGGTTTGATATGTTATGCTTATTCAACTTTGAAATGTCATATTAATGCTTGAGTGAAAGGTGAAAGGAACACTATAAATACAAAATAATAATTATACTTACCTTCAGAACTATAAACATAACTAGGAATTTTAATGAGGTGACATAAATTAACATTTATTTAGTGCTTTCAATTTTCACAATCTTATTTACAAACAATTGCAATATCATTTCCATTCTTGATTTGCAGAAAAAGAGTTTGGCAAGGTGGCTTGCTTAAAGTTACATGGCATATTAGTAGTAGGGATTTCTATCCTGGACTACTGTTTATCTAAATTCAAAGTTCTTACGCCATTGACAGACCAATAACAATAGCAAAAGAATAAAGAATATTGAGCACTTACCATGTACCAGACACAGTGCTAATCACCTAGGAATACTCCAATTCACACAACAATGCTGTGAAGTAGTTATTATTACTCTCATTTTACAGATGGGAAAATGGACTCTCAGAGAGGTTAAATCATTTGCCCAGGATTGCATTAAGTGGCACAGAATCAGGATCCAAACCCTAATCCCTCTGACTTCATAGCATTTCTACTAGGACTTCATTTCCATCTAAACCCTGGAGACTGGGAGTATACATGTAAAATATTTCTCTTACCTGAAACATAAAACAAATTATGGCAATGTGCCATGTACAAGGAAGCATTACTATAAGCTTAACCCTCTAAACCTGAGGTCCAAAAAAAAAAAAAA
>NW_007799833.1:0-1242 GCF_000696425.1 Galeopterus variegatus | reverse complement strand
TGTATAGGACATTTTCTGATACTTAAATGATCTTGGTGGCTTTGGCTCAAAGCTATTTAGACGTATAATGAAGACTATCTCTAAAGGAACAAAAAATTAAATTGGAATTGTTTCCACACTTCAGACTATCACTGTTGTCTATATTTTCTTATTCATTTGCATTTAAGTTCCCTCCCCTCACATAATGGCTTCACTTTAATTCTAAAACCTACAAATTTCTAGCAAGAAGGCATCCTAAAAAAAAAAAAAAAAAAAAAAAAAAAAAATGAATGGAATTAGATCTCCTTGCTTAATCTTGACAAATTTGTTTTCACTTATTGAGTGGAGTTTAAAGATATGAAATATTTGAAAAATGATAACAATCTTAATATTTTTACTTCTAACTCTAGCTTTTAGGCTTTGTCTTTTGAAAGATATGAAAAATCTGAAAAATGATAACAATCTTAATATTTTTACTTTTAACTCTAGCTTTTAGGTTTTGTCTTTTGGGGGGGGGACCTTAAAAAACAATGGTATTTCTTTATGTAGCAGCCATCTTTAGGTATAAATATAAATTTGATACCCAATAGACCTTCTTGGGAGATCTTCACCCCCCTTTCTCTCTCTATCATTTTTCTTTTTCTCTTTAATGTATTGGACGTCATCCTGAAATGCTGAGGTGAGGGCTATGTAAGAATTTCAAAACATTCTGGTAAAATGAGGAAAGCACTTGGTAATTCCATTATTACTGAGGTATACTCACCAACCAGATGTTTTCTTTTTGGACTCAGAATCCATTTTTGAGTTTTCTGTATGGGAAATAAAGAAAGCCATATATACATGAGGATACTTCAAAAAGTTCATAGAAAGATTTGTATTATCTTTTAATTCCAGTTTTCTATGAACTTTTTGAAGCACCCTGGTATATATTTTCATAAACACACACACACAATGAGTTTGTTGGGAAACGTACATGAATCTCACAATATAAAATATATTGTACTCTATAAATAACCATGATCTTTACTTATATTTTTATTTATATATTTTAAACTTTATCAATATTCAGTATTTTAAAGGAATTCTTTTATCCTTTTAACATGTCCAGCATTTCAAGGTCAAGACTTAACTGAATGTACTATTTCTATCATGCACATTTTTTAGGTTAGGGTCAAATTATTAATATGTTCCTTCATCTTTCTTCTCTCTGCTCACTAGGGTTCTGACCTTGTCCAGTTCTTTGGACTTGCATAATAAGCATTG
>NW_007799832.1:0-1242 GCF_000696425.1 Galeopterus variegatus | reverse complement strand
CCGGTCCGGTACGGGCGCGACACTGAGGGTTGCAATCCGTTGCCGGACACACACAAAAAAAAGAACTTCTATCAGCTAACAACACTGGCAAACTCCAGGGTGTGCATGTGTCAGCCGGGGCTATTAAATAAGGGCTGGGTGGGTTGCCATAGGATAAAATGATGGGGAGGATTTGGAGGGGAAGAGAGGGTAGGAAAGTGCTCCAAGAGGCCACAGCACCAGTGACCTCATCAGCTTTTGGCTCTCAGTCCTCAACAACATTTGGGGGGCATTTCCTGACCATGTGATCTGTTTGTCATCAAAAGGGGGTGCTGGAGGGGGGAAGAGGGTAAGTTTAAGGGCTTAACTGGCTCCCTACTAGGGTATTCAGAGAAATGCCTTTCAATCATGGATTAATCCAGAGGAAAATCTTTTGAGTTTGACCCTGAGTTCCAGAGGTTCTGGGTGTCCAGGCTTGAATCAGCAACCTAACTATTCTTGCCTTAGTTTTTCCATCATGAGCATCCGGAGAGGAGATCTTCCATTCCAATATTCTCTTCTCTGGCTAGAAACAGAGGCGATAAGAAACTGTCTCATGAAAGCCTCCCAAGGGAGAAAGAGCCTGTGGGAGATGGCCTCAGAACAGCGACTTACAGGCCTCACATCCTCTGGTATTCTGGGAGGATTGCAGGCGTCAGGCCAAGATTCAGATTAGCTGTGGTTCAAGGCTTTGCCTCTGTGGCATCTTGGACACGTGCAAGGCCATCAAGACATCACTGTCCCCTTAACATTCATCTGCTTTCCCATCCTAAAGGTGGACTCTCTGAAAGGCAGGGGGTGCCTCGTGCACTGCTGGGCCTCCTGTAGCTCTTGGCGTTGACCCGGCACATGATTAGCATTGGCAATGCACATACTTACTGGATCCTGAAGAAGGCCAAGACCATAGGCACGTTTGTAAGATCCACAGCAAGCAGTGGTGTGGAGAGGGGCTGGGGAACCGAGTGAAATCTTGGAATGCATCCGAGGAGGTAGATCAATTTGAGCTTTAACTACTGGAGAATGGAGCCTGAGCAGGCCCCGTTGGCTCATACTCAGATAAGTTGTACATACCTTCTAGGAACATAAAAGGCAGTAGGAAGTTTCCCTCACCTGAACCATGAAGGATTCCTAGGTGGACACTGGGTCGTCTGTGGGCCATGGGAGTAACTGACCCCCCAAAAGTACCTCCCTGTTCCCCCCCCAAAAATGTACAGAGACTACATA
>NW_007799831.1:0-1242 GCF_000696425.1 Galeopterus variegatus | reverse complement strand
GAGGAGGAATTTTCCCTTCTGGTGAAAAGGTAGCAGAGGGCCCATACCAACCCCCATCCTCACCACAGAGGCTGGCAGATGCTTTGGCAGGACAAGCCCAGAACCAAGCATGGGGAGAACCCTAGAATATACATACAACCCAGCTCTAGGACACTAGCACAAATTATGTGCTCCTTATCCCCTGTCCTCATGACCCAAGCTGATGCAGGACAGTGCTGTCTTGAAACCAGAGCTATTAAGGAGCACACCTTGCCCTAAGACTAGTAGCCGAGGTACTTCCCCAGCCTTTAGGGTATGCTCTTGTCCCATCACATTCACAGGGGAAGCTACAGTGTCCTGACCCTGGCGACTTGAATCTTGGGCTCAGGGAAGCTGTGACTTTAGTTCTGCATCCAGGAAGTCAACTGTAGTCCTGCTGAGCTGACCCACCTCCACATCCCCAAGCAGAGATCAGACAGGCAGAACCTCCTCAGGCAGACCATCCCCCATTTCTCCTCCTTCTCCTCACCCCCACCAGCTGATAGAGTTTGTGCACCTGAGCCCCTAGCCCAGAAAAAAAGCTCATTGGTCTCCATCTTAACAAATACACCAGTCAGGTTTGGGGAAATGATTTTCAACTGCCCCTTCCTGAGAAGTGGCCAGGCAGATCTATCCTTAATATTCCCACCTAGCAGCATTGCTGATAGTCTCAGAAGTTACTCCATTGGCCTTCTCACTACAGGACTGCCTAGCAGCTCTGACTGCTGCCCAGAAGTGGCTGGATGGGCCACTTCACTGCAGGCCTATCTAGCTGCCCCACCCACCACCCAGAAACAGCTGGATAAGCCCCCTCACTGAAGGCCTGCCTAAAGGCCTTACCAAAAATCTGAGAAGTGGCTAGAAAGGTCCCCTTACTGTGGGTCTGCCTAGTTGCCTCACCTGCTTCCTGAGAAGTGGCTCAACAAACAGCTCTGCTCTTGGAAGTCCAGCTCCTGAACCATAGAGAGAAGCATGATGTTGCACAGGGCCCCAAGCAGTGGCACAGTAGAAGGGGCACCAGCAGACTTGAACTCAGCTAGCTGAGCCAAAGCACATCCAAACACAATAGCTGAGAGAAGAAGCTTGGCTGTCAAGCCCCTGGAAGATCCTTTACTAAGTGTTTGAGCTATCACATGCACAGACATATGAGTGAGAAACAATTTGGCTGACATGCTCCTGATGGGCTCAACCCTGGTCAAAGAAGCAGCACAATGACCCTGCCAC
>NW_007799830.1:0-1242 GCF_000696425.1 Galeopterus variegatus | reverse complement strand
AAAGAAGTGTTTTTCAGTTAGTAGACCCAAGTGCATGGCAAAATACTGGGCATCCTTAGGTAAAATAAAAGCCCACCCCTTGGCCCTTAAATGCACACATAAAGCTGTGAGGATGAGGATAGGCCATTGCTTTAGATCCTTGTAAAACAGCACCTTTTCTACACAGCTTGCACCATGCAGGCTCATTGCCTCCTTGCTGTGTTTCATGTGCTGTATATTTCAAGGTGATCCAGCTTATTCCATTTTAGACACTGGGTACATGTCTTTTTGGCCCCAGGAGCTAAATAAAATGTAGCATATTTAAGGAGTGCTGTTGGGGTAAGGGCCATGTATTTAAGAAGCACGCTGCCTGTTCTGAGGTGTAGGACTCAGTCGTGATGCAAGTATCTCTCTGGAATGAACAATTGAGCATGCGTTCCTCCCTACATGCTCCTATTTACTGCTGCGGCCTTTCATGGCTCAGCCATACTTCTGAGCAGCTTCGTTAACCTGTCAGCTCACCCATCTGCTCTAAAAGTGGTGTCTGGGAAGCTCTCCCTATGTTGAGTAAGACTCCATTTGGCATTATTAATAATATCACAGTGATTCAGAACATGAAGCCATTAGAATAGTAATAAAAAGAGAGACTGTCATTATTTCAACGACAGAGCAGAAAACGAGTGGGTCTTCCATAATTATGGACATTTGCAGCTGTCAGGCCCTGGCTAGGAAGGAAAAGCAGGATAGCACCTGCTCAGTGGGCTGCCCTCAGGGAAAAGGAAAAGGGCAGAAAAGAGAGGCCAACTTTGGCTGTCAAGAACTGCTATTTTGGTCATAGAAGCAGGTTCAGTGTTGACCTTCCTCTTGCTATTCTGCCTTGACTGCTCTTGGCTGTTTGGGAAGGAGGATATTTAGTATCTAAGCTTCTATTTCATTACTGTTCCTTAAACTACGCATTATGACTGTGTCTCCCACCCTACAAAGTATTTCTTTACATTTATAATTTCAGTAAATACTAGGTATTATCAAATTTACTTATTAAGGCTCTGATTTTACTTCTACTGCCAAGGTGTAAGTTGGTTCAAGAGAGATGTTCTCTTGTTATTAAATCCATTGGTGACCTTTGGTAGTTTTTCAAGTTGCATACTGTGTAAAATCCAGCTTTGTATTGCAATATTTATCTCATGTAAGAACCAACTTTTTTTTTATTGCCATCTAAATAAAATCAAGGCCTGACCTGTGCATTAGCCTCAGAACTATGAC
>NW_007799829.1:0-1242 GCF_000696425.1 Galeopterus variegatus | reverse complement strand
ATGTTATGGAAATGGTCTCAGCAAAGAAGTGGCAGACACTCGGAGAGGTGGAGAGTAAGAAATTTATTGCCCCAGTGGTCCAGATGAGCTAGTGCTTTAAAATTCTGGACCCCAATGCCAGGTTTTACAGGGCCTTTTATAGGCAGACTCTTTAAGCTTCGGTTTCTCAACACGCATCTCAAGCAGGCAACTGCTGGTTTTGGTTTCTCAGAATTCAGGAAACCTAAACAGATATTCAAGCAGGGTTATAGAAGTGAGGAATGCAAGTGGTTGATTAATAGCTAGGCTGACTTCAGGGGTCCTTGTAGATAAGAACATTTAGTTACAGCATTACACAGGCTAGGCAAATATTTAACTTGGAGTTTTTCCAACACTCACAGTTCTAGAGGCTGGGAAGTCCAAATCAAGGTGCCAGCAGATTCTATGTCTGTTGAGAGCTCACTATTTTGGTCCATATGTGGCACCTTGGCACCTTCTAGCTGTATCACATGGTAAAAGGGCAAATGAGCTCACATGGGCCTTTTTATAAAGGCACCAATCCCATTCATGAGGGCCCTGCACTTAGGATAAATTATTTTCCAAATTCTTCATCTCACAACTATTGCATTGGGGACTAGGTTTCAACATATGAATTTTGGGGGAACATAAACATTCATACCATCACAGTTGCTATTACAAAAAGTTCTACAGAGTCATTTGGGGATTATAACAGGCAAACCCGACCTAGTCTGAAGGGTCCATGAAGGTTTCTTTGAGGATGTGACACGTAATCTGAATCCTGTTAAGAGTTAGACAGCCAAGGAGAGGTTGGCAGTGGAGTGGGGAAGGTAAGGACAGATTATGTGCAGTAGAGAGAGAAACAGGTTCAAAGGTCCTAAGATGGGAAAGGAGTCTGGCATTTTTCAGAAAAAGAAAAGGCAACCCATGTGACTTCAGTGCAGAGACTAAGAGGGAGCTTAAAAGGCTCTCTGTCATGCACTACCTTCCTGCAGGCCACCTATTAATTTCAGATTTTGGCCTAAAGGGAACAGGAAGATGGAAAGCTTATTTGCTCATTTGTATTTTGTTTGTTTTAATTAGGATGAAATACAATCAGATTTACACTGTAGAAAGATCATTCCAGCTTCTCTGTAGGGAATGGATTAGAAAAAAGCATAAGTAGGTAAGAAAAACCAGTTTGGAGGCTTTTGCAGGGGTAAAGAAGAAAAATAACAGTGCCCTGGTGCAGGTTAATAAAAAAAA
>NW_007799828.1:0-1242 GCF_000696425.1 Galeopterus variegatus | reverse complement strand
TAGCATCGTGACTTGGCCCACAGTCAGCTTGAATGTGCTCTCAGGGCCCAACCTGGTTTCAAAATGGCCAGGTGGACAAATAATCCCTGCGTGGGCCCCTCAAACTGCAGCATCATTTTTTCACAGTTGGCTGTTCTGTAGCCAATTTGTCAAGATGTAGTCTGCTCTTGGTTGAATTAAATTAAGTGGTTTAACCTGGACAGTGCTACATGACTGCAATTATCATTTTGCATTGGTGGAACAAGGAAATCCTCTCTGCATGGACTTTTAAGTGGTTTAACCTGGACAGTGCTACTTTACTGCAATTTTCATTTTGCATTGGTGGAACAAGGAAATCCTCTCCGCATGGACTCCAAAGTCAAATGGGAAACAAACAAAGACTATGTATTCAGGTCCCTCTGGAACAAAGAATGAAGACAAAGTTGGTCTGTCCAGTGACAGATATTTCTTGTTTTATAACAGAAAAGGATGGTATGATGATTTTTCAGCTAAAATGAGTATAAATTCAGTGTTTTTTAAAAAAAATTCTGCTTATATCTATACAACTAATGTAAAAAATGTTTATTTTAAAATGTCTTATTATGGGAAATGTGGGAAGAATACAGAAGTTCACCCAGTAAAACATTGAGCCCCCAGCTATGAACTTCAGCTTTGACTATACCTGACTTGTAGCCAATCTTGTTTTGTCTTGCTTTGTTTATACTTTTATCCACTTCTCACCCCACTCTCACATTATTTTGAAGTAAATTCCAAATTACAAATTGACATTCTAAAGAGAAGCATTTTTGAAAACTTGGACAAAATGAAGTATACACAGGTGGATCCCCCAGGAGAACCATTATTGTGCCTACCACAGACACCTCGTGCTGAGGGAAGGAAATCTGTCCCGTTCATCTCTGCAGCCCAGCTCAAATCCAACAAACAGAAGATGACAGCTGAAGTCAATCATGGATCCCTGGGAATGAACGTGGCAAAATTTCAAAAGGTGGTGTAGTCTTAGGCCAGTTTGCTTGTCAATCTCAGATGCTGAGACTACACATCTGGACCCTCAGCCCCCCTGGAAACAGTTCTGTACAGGCAGGGTGAAGCACAGGCTTGGGGCAGGCAATTGGTGGTCAGAAACCACACTCCCAACTGTAGTGGCTGTTTAAACATGAACGTGTAACTTTTTCTGTCTTTTTTTTTTTTTTAAGAAGACTGGTAAGGGGATCTTAACCCTTGACTTGGTGTTGTCAGCACCAC
>NW_007799827.1:0-1242 GCF_000696425.1 Galeopterus variegatus | reverse complement strand
ACATGTTTTGATTGATGGCAATTGGGTTTGGTACTATCTGCAGTTTCAGGCATTCACTGGGTGTCTTGGACTGTAACTCCCTCAAATAATCAGGGATTGCAGTATTACCAGTTTTCTGGCTCTGTGGGGGAAAAAACGGAATGATAGTACATGTACATGTCTCCTGGATATCCAATTTTAAGCAGGATTGCTCCCTGGCCAGTGCCAGTTGGGATAGTTAGTTGCAGATGGGTTAATTCTAGATAATCCAAAATATTTTGTACTATAATCCACCTAAGTATTAAAATGTCCACCCAAAACAATTTCGATTTGGAAGAACTAATGGAAGAGAAAGGATGATGACAAGTTGATAAAAGACGTATTTTCCAGGAACAGGCAGCCTAGATTTGAATCCTGGTTCCTAAATCTGCTAGATATGGACTGTTGAGCAAGTTTCTGTGCCTTCATTTCCTCATCTGTAAAAGAGGGTAGTCAAAGTACCTCCCTCATAGAGCGGTTAGGAGTTTTAAGTGAAATAATCTATAGAGATCACTTTGCACAGTGCCTGGCATTTAATAGGCACTCAATAAGTGTGCTATTATACGATCCCTCCTTCTGGTAATCCTTTTTCAGTTCCTCCAAACACTTTACTCACAGACACTGTACTCAGGAGTCATCTTTGGGAAAGTTTCAAAGAAGCAGATCAAAAATCAAAACACGCTTACAGAAGGTAGTTCATATTGATATGTTGACATAGGATATTTGAAGATTAAATGCATGGATTTGAATAACTAAAGTTCCAATGACGTGGTTGAGGATGAAGAAGCCGTTTTATGACAGTGAAGATTCAAATTCCATTCAAAGATCTGGCATCCTGTAGCATACCTATTTGAAAAATGCAGGCTAACCGAAACAACAATAAAACAATTTTTAAAAATATTTCTTGCCCTTTTATTACTTTCACACTCACTATTATTGATGCTTATAAACTTACTTCAATAGAATTTCTTTAACTTCCCAAGATAAAGTCCCCAATCTGAGCACCCGTAGCTGATATTATCAGTGTCCCATCCTTATCCCTTATCCACAGACTTCTCACTGCAGGTATCTGCACCTCTGTGCCTGCAGGCTTTTTATAGAACAAAGTGCTGCTCTGCCCATGTGGCAAAACAGAAGTGCTAGGAAGAGAAACCCTTGGCTGCAGCCTTCAACCAAAGACTTTTGGGAGTCAGTGTCCAAATACCCCAGCTCCCTCAGTCTTCA
>NW_007799826.1:0-1242 GCF_000696425.1 Galeopterus variegatus | reverse complement strand
GTTGGAAAATACTCTGCAACAGACACCACTCCAGGGCTCCTGCCTTGATGGATCATCTTCTCTGTGATAAACAGGAAGGAAAATCATTATGACACAAGTGCCTTGTCATTCCACGTGCTTCTGCCCGTGATGAATGTTCTCCATTTATGGAGTTGTCGGGGGAAGCCTAAAGGAAATGATTGCTCTCCAGGCTTAACCTGGAGCAAGTTCATCATTAAACAACTCCTATAATTTCCACTGCTTGACATTTATCTTTTTCTTGCAGGGCAGAGGACGAACAGGGTTTTGACTTTAAGACAGAGAAAACTACCACTTAATTGCTCTTTTTATCATGTGTAGGTTGTGGTGAAGAGGTAGACAAGAGGGATCACCATTAAATAACTTGGAGCTACAGGAACTTCTAAACAGTTTCCGTAGGAGCCTTTGGAATGGTTTAGCAGGGTTGGTAATATCCATATTCAATAACCCAGCAACCGGAGTCCTAAGTATTTACCCTGGAGAGTTGCATGCATTTATGTATTAGGATACACATGCAGGAAAGTTCCAAACAGCACTGGTTGCAATAGCTCAAACTGTGAACAATATTAAATATCCATCAACATAATGATATATTTTTACAAAATGGAGTAATTACACATTAGAATATTGTATAGAAATGAAAATGAATGAAACAACAGCATAGATGACTCATATACATAATGCTGAGTAAAGAAACAATACACAAAACAGAACATACAGTATGATCCTGTTCACATAAAATTCAGAAACAGACCAAATGGAATACATTGTTTAAGTATTCATACAGAGGAAGAAAAGTTATAAAGATAAGAAAATAAATGATTACCCTGGGGAGAGCTAGAGGCGGTGTGGTTGGGAAATGTTGGCCATATTCTATTTCTTCACCTGGGTGGTGGCTATGTGTATATTCACTTTATAAATACTAAATTTTGCCTTTATGCAATTTTCTGTATACCTGTTATACAAGTATTTTAAATTAAGATATATTTTAAAAATTTATCTTCCTAAAAACAACCCAGATATTGAGCTGCAATTTATCCTAGTGTTTAAGCCAGTTCTTCCCAAACTTGCAAGATCTTAAAAATGACCTTGGGCTTTATTTTAAATATGCAGATTGTCAGGTCCTTGGCTATTCTGATTTTCTTGGTGTGGGACTGATGCAATTCTTTTGATAGAGAAATTTTTGAAAAATTGCTTTAGAGCCCCCCCCCCCCCCCCCCCCCC
>NW_007799825.1:0-1242 GCF_000696425.1 Galeopterus variegatus | reverse complement strand
CAAACCCTTTAGTTCTTAACATTTAACAGTACAATATTCCAAGGAATTTGATTTTTTATGTGAAATTAAAGTTTACTTATTAGCTAGCCTCTAAACAAGTTTTTATAGTAGAAAATTGGTTTGTTACCAGAGATTTCTCTAGTTCAGTATTCTACTAAGAAATTTAAATGTGACACAATGCTTGGCAAAGTTGCATCTTTTCTTTCTGCATATGCAAGCCCAGGAAGAGTGGCAATTCTAGTATTTGGATGTCATCAATGCTCTTGTGAATATGTCACAATTTTTTCTTATTAGTCCTATTTTTCCTTTTTAATTATAAATTACTATTAGTGCATTTTATTTTTATCACTTAAGTTGTGGCTTGTTTAGTTAAAACTGTAACAACTTATATTGGGTCAACTATGTTTATGGGCCCAGTATTCCCCAATTATTTAAACTTGGACATGTAAATTCAATGCAGTTCAAATATGAATAGTGTATATTTAATTAAGAGATGGATAAAAAAAAATTTATCATAAAAAATTTTAACTAAAATGTGAAAAATGGAAGAGAAGGTGAGTGTTTTTTTGGCCCATCCAAGCAGGTCTACAGATCAAAAGAAAAAAAAAAGAGAGAGAACCATTCATAAGTATAGATTAGATAACCTAAATCCAATGAGAAACTAATGATGAAATCCAATGAGAAACTAACAAAAGAGAGAGCCATTCATAAGTATAGATTAGATAACCTAAATCCAATGAGAAACTAATGATATTATGGTAGGTTATATAATCAATTCCTCTTTTTTAGGTACCTTTTAAAGTCAAACCACCAATAGAGACTTGAATGTACATACAAAAAAACTTCCTTCAATGGATACCTGCAAAACACAAGGTGGTGGTCAGCTGTTTTATATTTTGTGATGGTGGTGCATGGCCTGGGCCCCAACAACTTCATTTTCTGTTAAACCCCTCTATCAATGACCTATTTAAGCTTATATGTTACATATATTTTGTCTTCTGCTCTCTGCAGTTCATTTTATTTTTTTCTGCAACAGAAAGGACTTGAATAAATCTGTGCAGTTTTTCAGGGTGCAGCAAGCTGTTAGAAAACACTACAAAACAGAGTTGAGGCAGCATTTCCTATGAATTACATTATCACCGAAGCAGGGGAAAAAGTGGTAAATGGATTACTGCTCGGCTTCACTCATATTTAAAGAATAGGAACCTCTAACCTACCTCCCAATGAAGTTGGAGGTGGGGA
>NW_007799824.1:0-1242 GCF_000696425.1 Galeopterus variegatus | reverse complement strand
TGCATCTCAGGGTCAGTACTAACAAAGAATAAACCAAGCCTACACAGGGCAAAACTGAACTTCCAGTAAACCGCTTGCTGGAACAAATAGAACTCTCTCGGGGAAGAAAACAAAACCTAGACTCACAATTACATATTAATTCACAAAATGTGAGTAAAGAATAAAAGTTTATTAGACATGCACAAAACAGGAAAATGTGACCCACAGTCAACAGAACAAATCAATAGAAATAGATCAAAAATCAACCCAAATGTTGAACTGAGCAGAAAATAATTTTAAAATAATTATTATAAATATTTTAAAGAATCTATAAGAAATTATTGTAATCATTAAAAAATGGGAACTTCATGAATTAAAAAATAGAACCAAATGAAAATACTAAAAACTGAAAAACCACATGTAAAAAAAATATTGGTTTGGTTAAAGAACAGATTAGACACAACAGAAGAGAGTATCAATGAATATGGGTAGATTAATAGAAATCATCCAAACTCAAGTATACAGAAAGAGAAAAAAATAAATAAACTGCCAATATATAACCTAGGTGAATCTCAAAACTATTGAAATTAAGGCTTCATGAATGTAATCATTTGTAAACTTGTAACTATACACTTAAAAATCTGTCATTTTATAAAAGTCTTTTTACAATTAAAAAAGTTTGAAAATGATTACTGATGTAATACTAGATTTCTTGATTCTCATTAAATTTTTATTAAGTTTCTGGAAAATAATTGCGTCTGGGAGTAGTGTGATGTGATGCTGAAGCATTTATCTGAAAGAGAAGGGAAATACCTTAAGTTTCAATCCACACCACAAATATATATTAGAGAGATCACTTACCACTTCTAAATTCAGTTTCCTTATCTTTAAAGAATTATAATATCTGTTTGTTGTGAACTCTATGTATATTCTATTTTTTTTGGTAAATAGTTGAAGCACTTCATATATTTCTAATAGATTACCAATACTTTTCTTCATTTAATTGGATAGCTATTCACAAAAGAATAATTGAAAGATATGTTGGCCCCAAAATCAACTCAGTTTATTTCATGACATTGGTGGATGATTTAAAAAGTAACTGTCACTAAACTTATAATAGTCAGTCTTGGAGAGATAGAGGGGCATTTGGATAACCTTCCAACTACTGAAGACATTATTTTACAATAGATTTATGGCACATATAGATTTGATATACCCATACAAAGTAAATCAAATATGTATGGAAATCAGAATTGAATAACA
>NW_007799823.1:0-1242 GCF_000696425.1 Galeopterus variegatus | reverse complement strand
GCGAGGTGCGGGCGCAACACCGAGGGTTGCGATCCTGTTGCCGGACACGAAAAAAAAAAAAAAAAGAATAAAATATTTCTGGCTTAGGTACCCTTACTTTTTTTTACACAGGTTACAAACTCATACAAGCAGTTAGGGAATAGATCAGTGATTCAGAAATTGCTCATGAAAAGAGAAGATGAAGAAATTAGCAAATCAAGAGTGCATGCCCAATCTGTAAGGACAGCTAGTACTTTAACTCAGTTCATTGCTGCATTGCAGTACTGTAAGCCCAGAATTGTAAGATTTCCCATTTTAAGCCAGATCATAGATTTTAAAATACAAAACATCATCTTTAAACTTTGCAACAAACTTTGCAACATATTTCTGACAATGTACAGGCTGATTATGAACTGTAGAATTTAAATGTTACACTATACCATATTCTCTCCTCCAATTTTAAGGAGTAGATGATAATATTTTTCTTCAGCAAGTTAGTTTTCAAAGGGCTATTATCATTATAACTCATTAAATTTAATACTCTTGAGATCCTCCAGATGAGTGGTTTCCAAACTGAGTCCCACTCAGTGCTAGGCTCCACAGAATTTGTCGATAAGTCGCTGCTGTAGGGCTGTAAGAATGAGAGGAATACTAAGTAGTTGGAGTTGTTGACTTCGTAGTCTCAATTCACCCAGTGTAGCTTTACTTTGTTTTGGAAAACATTGTCTCAAAAATAATCTGCTGATAAAATTTTTCAAAGTTGCTGTTTAATTATATGATTATCAGAACTCAATAATTATCAAGAAAGGGTTAATTCAAAAAGAAATAAAAAATATTAAAGACATTGGTGACTTTCATGGTATTATATTCTACTCTAAAAATTGTCATATAACCCTAGTGAGTTCAATGAGAAGCCTGTAAGTATCTCATTAGCTACTTTGTCTGCAACACAATCTGATGTGGCCAGAATGTCTTACAGATAGAAGCTACTTGATTCTATTTTATTTAGTTGAGTCAAGAATGGAATTTTCCCAGGAAGAATAATCTGTTTGTAGGAGTAAGACTTTCCTACTACTTAAGCTTGCTTCAGAATGAAGTGTCTGGCCACGTGATAAGTTTTATTATTGTCATAATGCTTCTATGCTTTCTATAAACAATCGTGTACTCCTGGTGGCCCACTTTATTCCTCACTTTTGAGACTCACAGAAGCTTCGTTTCCCATGTAACAACATGAAAACCTCTTCCCATGTCTATTATCCATGA
>NW_007799822.1:0-1242 GCF_000696425.1 Galeopterus variegatus | reverse complement strand
CATTTTTCAGGATTGTTTAAGAATAGAGAACATATACGCCTATAACAAACTCCTGCATATCGTTAAATGGATAAAAAACTGTTAACATATGTACAAGCTCTCTTAAATGAACTGTCATTGCAACAACTGAAAAACAATATTCTACCAATAACAAGTCTCCCCACTTTTTCCCTTCGATGTTCTCAACACAGCAGCTGGAGTGGTGCTGTTAAAATAGAAGACAAATCACATCACCCTGCTCTAATCTCCCCCCTGCCGCCCCCGGAGAAATTGACTCCCAATTTATACTCGCACTGTACCAATTGTAATGCTAAGTGCTTTGAAGAAGAATAAAACAGGACAGGGAACTCAAGAATGACGGGAAGTGCCATTTCAGATAGGGTAGTCGGAGGAGGCCTCTCTGAATACGTGGCATTGGAGTCTAAACCAAGGGAGGGGGGCCGGACCGGTGGCTCACTTGGGAGAGTGCGGTGCTGATAACACCAAGGCCCCGGGTTCGGATCCCATATAGGGATGGCCGGTTCGCTCGCTGGCCGAGCGTGGTGCTGACAACACCAAATCAAGGGTTAAGATCCCCTTACCGGTCATCTTTTAAAAAATAAATAAATAAATAAATAAATAAATAAATAAACCAAGGGAGGGAGTGACACGTGTCACATGTTAGGAGGGAAAGGCAAGATCTGGATATATAGCTGATAAATACCATTACATCAATGGCCTATTTATAGAAATGTACTTCTACATAAATGGGCACTAGTTATTATCATTTCCTAGACATTAAGCCATAGCATTGTATCCTTCATATCTGTTCATCAAAAATTTTATTAAATAGGGCCAGCTGGCTCACTTGGGAGAGTGCAGTGCTGATAACACCAAGGCCACAGGTTCGGATACTATATAGGGATGGCCAGTTGGCTCACTCGGGAGAGCGTGGTGCTGACAACACCAAGTCAAGGGTTAAGGTCCCCTTACTGGCCATCTTTAAAAAAAAAAAAAAAATTTTATTAAATAGAAAATTCCAACATAACAGATTGTAGTGGATTGAATTATGCCTCCCCCAACTCATTGAAGTTTGAATTGTGTCCCCCAAGTTTTAAGTATTAGAAACTTGGCCCCCTCTGTGATTGTTAAGAGGGTGGGAAATGCTATTATGGTAATTGAAAGGTGGAGCCTTGAAGAAGTGATTAGATTGTAGGACCGTGCAGTAGTGAATGGATTAAAAATGGTGGTCAGGGGCGTGGT
>NW_007799821.1:0-1242 GCF_000696425.1 Galeopterus variegatus | reverse complement strand
CTGGCAGTAGCACTCAATCCAGACTGGAGCTCCACACCAAAGAAGATGAAGATGCCTGCCATAAGGACAGGGACCCCTACCGTCCAACCAGTGTAATTTCTGCAGGGAGTTTGTCCACTGGAAATAAAAAATGAGTGCCCCAAAAGGAGGGAGAAACCCCAACCAATGTCTCAAGACAAAGTACACTCTGGAAAGAAAGAAAAATATGAGTCTGAACCATTGAGCCAGGAGTTCCAGAACCTCATTGGCCTTGCAGGGATAGACTCAGCTTAGGAAAGACTGGGCTCCCTGTTCATGGGCTCCTAGGAGCCCGTGGTCAAAATGGTGGTAGGGGGCCAACCTATGACTTTCATGATGGACACTGGGGCAGAACATTCTGTAGTCACCCACCCAATGGCTCCATTCTCAGGTCAAAAGCCTACCATTATTGGTGCTACAGGGGTACAAGCAGACGAGCCATTCTGCAAGGCCCGAACTTGCCACCTCAGGGGTCACAGGGTAACTCATGAATTCCTAATATTTCTGACAGTCCAGTACCCCTACTAGAAAGGAATTTGCCGGGAAAACTAGGAACATGAATAACTTTCACACTGGGGGAAACAGCTTGTTTGACTTTAAGTAAACAGGAGACCCTAATGATGGCTGTAATGGTGCCCAGGGAAGAGGAATGGCACCTGTACACCAAGGCTGAAGAAGACTCAAACACAGGACCTCAGGACCTTTTAAGAGACTGCTTCTTTAGAGACTTTACCTCCATCTGGGCAGAACTGGGACCCTTGGGTGTGACAAAGAACCATGCCTCTATGATTATGGAGCTCAAACCAGGGGCCACACTGGTCAGGATAAAACAGTACTTGATCTCTTGGGAATAAAATAACACATCCATTGGTTATAAGAAGCAGGGATCCTGGTGGAATGTCAATCACCTTGGAACATGTCACTCCTACCAGTCAAAAAGCCCAGCAGAAAAGGGTGTCATCCTGTCCAGGATCTGTGCACCAAGAACAAGGCAGCCATCACTCTCCACCCCACAGTGCCCAATCCTTGCACACTTCTGAGTCTGCTCCCTGTACAGACTAGCTGATCCTCCTGTTTTGATCTCAAAAATGCCATATTCTGCCTCCAACTAATGCTCGAAAGTCAACAGCTGTTTGCCTTTGAATGGGAAAATCCCAAACTGAAAGGAAAACTCAACTGATCTGGACTAGGCTGCCACAAGTTTTCAAAACTCACCTACGCTCT
>NW_007799820.1:0-1243 GCF_000696425.1 Galeopterus variegatus | reverse complement strand
ATGAAATTTAAGAAATTTTAAAAAATCTAATTTTGAGAACTATGGAAAATTTTCTAAGTTAATAATCTATTAAATTATTCTTTTTCTCTTTAGTATCAGAAAACTGAGAGCTATATTAAAGGACACGAATGGTAGGAACAATCCTATAATAAAGGACACGAATGGCCGGAACAACCCGTAATATCTTTCCAAATCTAAACTGGAATTCACTGTACGAATTCATGAATGAATACAGGTAATCATTTTTTAACTTAATCTGCTTTATTATATTTAAACTGTATAACAGAAGATAATTTATTTCTAATCCATCTTAACACAACGACATGATGAAATTATTTAATACAAGTTATGAGACAAAAGAATGAGAAGCATTTTTTTCTCTATAATAAGATTTTACCAGTGTATGATCACACTGTGATTCCTTTTTTCCTGAAGCACACACAACAAATTGAATCTGTTATAGTGTATTGTTGGTTTTCACTTTTATTTTCTGGAAAATATGACCACATTTTGGCCAAGGGGATGGTTGTCAGAGTTGTGTCATTATTTTTATGTGATGAGGAGCTTTTAAGTTACATCATTTATATTGAAAAGGGACTCTTTCCTCCTTAGTGCCTTTAAAATGTTATAACATCCATGGGGTAAATAAACATTGCTTCACACAGGTTAAGAAGTTTTGTTAATGAATATTTGAAGCTTTTACAAATTCAAAACATTTTAGTATTTTTTGTAATGATCTGTGTATTTTATGATCTTTTCTTTCAATGTTAGAAGTTATTGGTAAAAAAAGATATTTAATGAAAAAGCAATACCTCTGACATTTAGGGGATTCTTCAAACTCTACAGTCCTCTGGATTTCTGCATCATTTCTATGCGGTGCATGGACATAATTACATCTTGTCGGGGGTTGAAGTGGCATGCAGTTTTATGTTACACTTTTATCGGTTGCATAAACTTATCATGCCTAATCACACAAATATGTTGACCTGATGTGTTAAAGTCATTTTTTAACCTTTCAGTGACTTTCAAAATGAGATTCATGGAGCTGTGCAGATCTTCAGATTCCTTGCCAGTCCCACCCCCTCCAATCAGAGCAGTTCTGCTTTTACTGGCTGAATATACATCCTTATGGCTAAAATAAATCTGAAAACTGCTAATACGGCTCCTTTACCCCTTGAAGCAATTCATATACATTGACTGAGATTAATATGAGGTGTGATTTGGGCAATTAAATTGAAGTTAC
>NW_007799819.1:0-1243 GCF_000696425.1 Galeopterus variegatus | reverse complement strand
GCTCAGCCAGTGAGCGGGAACCGGTCTGTATGTGGGATCCGAACCCTCGGGCGGGAGTTTTTTTTTCTTTTTTTGAAAAAAAGATTACCTATATGAATAAAGAAGAGAAAACCATGCAGTTTGCCACAGTTAAAACAGTTAGGTTTTCTTTTGATAGCTCCAATTTAATGAGGGAACCTCCATCTCCTGCTATACAAATGGTTAAGACAGTTGAATTTCTTTTAATCAACCAAGTTTTTCACTCATGCACAATTGAGCCAATACTGTGACACCAACCCCTTCACCAATAAAACTTCAACTTTTTTCTTCTCTGTTTTCTTTTTCAGGCAGAAAATAGAATATGTTAAAAGTATTTACACTAAATTTTCCCATTCATTTGTATTAAGTGATCCTCCTGCAGGAAAAGCACATTCAAGGAAATTCACATTAAGCATTTTTATTCCCTAATATAACCTGAATATAGAAGATTACATTGTTATAATAAAATCCAAGTAAGTCTTGAAGGCAAAAAAAGTCATTAGAAAGCAATTGCTAATCTTTCACATATGAAGGAAAGGAGATGAGTATTTTTGTTAGCTAGCTGGCAAAAGTTTTTTTGACAGGCACGCAGGGTGGCAGGATGGTGGTTATGGATTCACGGGATGTGTTATCAGCACCCAATTCCTTCCTTCACAGAGACTTTCTGAGCCACTGCTCACCCCTGGTCATTTATCTGTATAAAGTTTATAATAATCTGACAGTTTCAAGAGGTGTCTTTTTATACCTCACTTGGACACCTTGACAAATGTCTCACAATGAAAATGATATACGTGGATTTGTTTTCCTGCCAACCTATGGCACATGGTCTTCATTTGTGAAGTCATTTGCTCTAAAGGAGAGAGACCGTTGTAGTCACTGGCTCTGTATGTAAAGCCAAATAGAACTTTAGAACATAGGAGTTCTCAGGTAGCTCTATTTCTATGTAATACCAGTAACTCTACCTACTCAGATATACTTAAAGTTAATGTTTTCTGGGCTTTGCTGTATTTTAAACAAAATGTTATAAGTTTCTCAGAAAGCAATTTTAAAAACACAATTTAATCACTGACACCTGTCTGTGTTCGTTGCATTATCACATGTGCCAGACATATTTATGAAGATGACAATTATTTATCTCAAAGAACATGTTTCTGTTCAAGGAGTAATCACCAATAGGAGTAATATGCAGTGACAGCTAACACGTCCAAGCACATAGTACTCAGCC
>NW_007799818.1:0-1243 GCF_000696425.1 Galeopterus variegatus | reverse complement strand
CCCCCTTAAGTGAAAAAGATGAGGGAAAAGGATTGGAGCTGAGTGCTAGAGCTGGCTGCAGTTAGATATTTCCCCTCACTCAGGTTTTTCAGGGTTTGATAAAACCCTAACACATAGTCTCTGGTAAAATAGTTTCCCCTTGTATTTTTTTTGTATTAAAAATAATACAATGTTCTGGCATATTTCCAAATTATTCCTTTTCCTCTTACCCTGCTGGAAGCACAAGGGCATTTTTCTCAGATATTCAGTGTGAAGACTTGATATAGCTCCTGGAAGTAAAACTCATTGAAGTGTGCAGACTCCTCCATATGACTGGGTCCCCTTGGAGTTTTTATTTTTATATTTCTTTATTGATTGATTTTGGTGACTGACCAGTACGGGAATCCAAACCCATGACCTTGGGGTTGTAAGGCTGCACTCTAACCAAATGAGCTAACTGCACAGGCCCCCTTGGAGTTTTTAACATTCAGAATTGTCCACATTGAGCTTCCAGCAATTCATTAACTATAGCTAAGGTTTTCCTACCCTGAACTGGTTCCCACAGAGGTTTTTGCTCATAGGTTTCTGCTCCAGTAAGTTGTGATTCTCTGTATCTGCCTGTCTGGTTCTCCAATGTTGGGGACAGTAGTTTTCCAACAGACCTCAATTATATGAGAGATTTAAGAAGAGTTCTTGATTTTTCAGTTTGTTCAACTTTTATTCGTTGCTAGGAAGGAGTGGCCATTTCTATGCTCCTTACATGCTGTACTGGAAAACAGAAGTCTCTATTTGTTCTCTAACAATTTAAAACTTCCCTGAGAAATCATCATGCTAGATTTTTTTTTTTTTATGTTTATGCCACTTCATTTATTTAAACTTTTGAGTGGACTTCCCCACTCCCATATTAATACTCCATCTTAATGCATCTGGAGATTATTGAGTCATACAGAACAATAAAGAGATCTAACCTTATTTTCCAATTGCCTGTTATCTAATGCTGTCATAAATAATCTTATCTTTCCCTCAGTTTTGTAATTTCTCTTTATAATAAATTAAATTATTATATTTTTCTGTTTTCTGTATTTCTATTTTGTTCTACTGATTTGGTACATACTCCACAGTCAAATAAAAGTTTCGAATTTATTCTGATTTTAAAATACATATTTATACTTGGCTGAGGAGTTTCTATCCCCTCATCCCTTATTATTTTTCATTTCCAAATTTTGTCTTATTTTACTAGCTTAATCTTCCTAACAAATTTTGA
>NW_007799817.1:0-1243 GCF_000696425.1 Galeopterus variegatus | reverse complement strand
AGCGACCAGCCCAGTGATGACCACTGAACTGCCCACAGGAAGTGCCCAGGTTCTCCACAGCTGGGGAGGTGGGAGGCAAGGGCCCTTGCCACACCCCCTGACATCTGCACCCAGCCTGGCAATGACCAAGCCACCATTGGAAGCCCCCACCCCCCATTAGAGAAATAGAATTTGTAATGTTGAAACTCCCCACAAATAAAACTCTAGGCCCAGAAACCATCAGCACCACATCAACAGATTAAGGAGAAAAAACCATACACAAAAATCATGTTAATAGATGCAGAAAAAGCATTTGACAAAAATCAACACTCATCCATGATAAAAATTCTCAGCCAACTAGGAATAAAGGGGAACTTTATGAACCTGATAGAGAGTATGCAAATATGGAGTACGGCAGGAGAAAACTTGTGGAGTAAATTGGGAGGAAGAAGCCAAGATGCAGGAAAAAAACCTGGAGAGTGGAGTCTCATGCCAACAGAGCACAGTGTCTCCAGGAGAAAATGGTGCACTGTACCATGTTGCTGAGGTGGAGAAAGATAAAAACAGAGACACATGCATGGAAGTCACCCATGGCCCTCAAGAGAACAGACTCACTGCCTGATCACTCCACTTTTTACTTCCCATAATGTTCTTAGTGTGCCTTAGAACTATTTCACGTCTCCACTCAAGAACAAAGCAAACCAACAAATTAACAAGCTATAGAACAAGGCAAAGTTTGCTGAATTTTTCTTAGGCCTACTACCTGATTTTTGACCTAAGACTACAATATTTCTATTTAATACAGTAGAAAGCCCACTGTTTAGAGTAAAGCTGGTGCTCAATGGCTATTTATTGACTGAATTAATCAATATACATGTCAGAACCTGTTTGACAGTCCCAGATTAGATATTACTTCCCTCCTTATAGTGAGGATCATTAAATTCAACCTGAGTCCAAAATCAGTCTATCTCTGGGACTAGTCTTGACATTGGGCAGGAAAGATCTGAAAATCACACAGAAGCTCACCAGCCTTCCTCTCACACTGTTGACAGTTAAACTGAGATTTATGTTTCTCTTTTGCCATATCACTTAAAAATAACCAGACAAGTTTTCATCAAATTTGGTGGTTATATGTGGGATTCTGACTTAAATATGAACTATGAAAATTAATAAGAAATTAATTTCAGAGGAACCTAGAGTTCCTGTATCAGTCCGTTTCTGTTGCTTATAACAAAATACTTGAAACTGGGTGATTTATAAAGAA
>NW_007799816.1:6491-7042 GCF_000696425.1 Galeopterus variegatus | reverse complement strand
AGATTGACAATGTAAGCTAAGGCATATAGGATAATAATATCTTTAAGATGCTGAAAATGTAATTATGGTTGCATAGACTTACATTCTAGCTCAGTGTTATCTAAAATACAGAAACAAAATAAAGACATATTTATAAAAAACAAAACTAAATTGCCAACAACATATTCTCTCCAAAGTCTGTACCTGCAGCAGGAGGAAAATTATCTCAAGTGGAAGGTCAAGAGAGGTTTATGAGTCAAGATACTCATAAATATGTGGGTTATCTAAAGTACGTTTGCTATGAGAAAAGAAAAGAGAAGAAAAAGAATATTTGATTTAACACATAAAAAAAAAGAGAACATGTAAAATGCATTTAAGGTGATTGTTCCAGAGAAAAGAATGTTCTGGAGAAGGGTTAAGAGAATGGCTGAGATAATGCAAAGATTAGACTGTCAAATCAGATATACCCAAGTGAGAGATCTTACCCAGTATCAAGCTTGATTAATTATCTCAGACAAAGCAGGGAACAGTCATGAACAACCCTCCTTTATTGTTGCTTCATGATATGTGCT
>NW_007799816.1:0-1243 GCF_000696425.1 Galeopterus variegatus | reverse complement strand
AATAAGTACATAGAAATGCTGATGGTAAAACAATGCAAAAATTTATACTAGGCAAACACTAGCCAAAAGAAAGTTGGTCTAGATATATTAATATTGAACAAAATAGAAATAAAGGTAAAACATTATTAGAGATAAAAATAATCCCTCTTATAGACAAAAGGTTTGTTTTCACTAGTTTTAGTTTACCAGGAATATAGAACCACTTTAAACTAATATGCACCAATAACATAATCTTAAATCATATAAAGCAAATGTTGATGAATAAAAAGGAGACATTGAGACATTCTATTATTTTAGTGGGAAATTTTAATACACCTCTCTCATAATAATTAATAAGAATATGGAAGATTTAGGTGAAATAATTTCTCTACTATATCCAATGGACATTTTTAGAAACTTGCGCCCCCAAAATTAGAGTACTTGTAATATATGCAGCATTCTTGAGAACGATAACAACATTTACAAAAACTGATCACAATTTAGGCATAAAGCAAATATCAACATATTTCAAAAATTAAATTTCATATTGTACATATTCTCTGACTACAGTGGAACTATGTTAGAGACCAATAACAAAAAGATAAATTAACATGCCCCCAAATCTGCAACTAAAAATATCCTCAGTCTAAAAATGCCATTTGCCTGACTCCCTTGCAGCTAGCCTTCTAGATGTGATTTAGTTTGCAATAATTGTGAGCACTTTTCTGACTCTCATATTTAGAACTGAGCTGAGGAAAACAGTACAGCAAGAGACATCTGTTTTGTTGGTGGGAATTGCAGAGAAATAGCAGTTCAGGAGCTGGCATCTATGCCTGTGATTTTATCATATGATTGGTGGCATCCTGATTGCTTCAGGAATAGAAAATTCTTTGGTGTACAGTTTTTCTTGGATGCTTTTGGAAATTTTCCTGAAAGTACAATAGAGAATATTGTTCCTTTACTTCCCAATGACCTTGAAAGGTATTTTCTAGGCTGTAATAAGTTCCTAGATTCCTTTGTGCTTACATGAGCAAAACTAGGTTGCACCTAAACCCTGACCAATGTGCTTGCTATATTCATTTCTTCATTTTTCACTTACTTTTCAATCTGCTCCAGTATGACCTTGCCCATTATTCCATGGCAATTGTGCCTGCTAAAGTTAGCAAGACTTTTTGCGGTACTAAATCCTAGCTATTTTTAAGCACTGCTGTATTTTCTGAGCAGCATTTTACACTGTTAACCACCCCCTCCTCCTTAAAACACT
>NW_007799815.1:0-1243 GCF_000696425.1 Galeopterus variegatus | reverse complement strand
GAACTGAGCTAATGCCTTTTTGTATTTCACAGCTGGCTCCTGAAAGTCTGCTTTGTTTGATCTTAAATCCAGGCTTCTACCTAAAGGCGACATCTGCCCCTGCATGCCTCAGTTCCTGTTTCAGTAGCTGCCAATGCCCTGTTACTGGTCGCAGGCTCTGCACCCCACTTGCTTTACTGTGACTTTTGTTTGACGTTAAGAAAACATGTTCAGGGCCGCCCGGTGGCGCACTGCTACAGTGCACTGCTTGGGAAGTGCAGCGGCGCTCCCGCTGAGGGTTCGGATCCCACATACAGACCGGTTCCCGCTCACTGGCTGAGCGAGGTGCGGCGCGACACTGAGGGTTGTGATCCCATTGCCGGTCCCGGTCCAGTACGGGCGCGACACTGAGGGTTGCGATCCGTTGCCGGACACAAAAAAAGACAAAAAGGAAAAAAAAAAAAGAAAAGAAAAGAAAACATGTTCATCTTTGATCATTTCCACTGAGCTGCAGCTACAGTTGTCAGCATCAAGCGTGCCTCACTCCCCAGCATGCATTCCCCGCTCTGTGTGGTTACTGTCCTCCTGCCCATGGAGAGATGACGAGTAAGACATGAACAGGCACCGCCAGGGAAAAGCAAAACGCCCACCTCTTCATGCATAATTGCAAGCTCTCAAGCAGCTCTCAGCACTCCCGATGTTCCCAGCTTCACATTCTTTACACTTAGACGAGTGAATTTATGTTTTCCGCTCAGTGTCCCATTGTGCGGCCACCACTCTTCAGTAGGAGATGACCTTGCTAGTGCTTTCTTCACGTTTTCATCTCTATTCCTAGTCTTGTTATATTTTGTTTATAGCTCAAAGAAGCAGATCCTTTTCATATGCCATTGAAACAAAGATAATGCAGTTTTTAAAATGCTTCACAAATTGTAAAATAACCATCCTACAACAGTATGTCATATTTTATTATCGGCTATAACGGCTAGTTTCTGGGTCCTCTGGTGGGCACTACCCAGTTATTCCATCAAAGGCTGTCTAGGTGTTTCTGTGAAGGTATGTCATAATTGTGACTAACATCTACAATCAGTCACCCCTAAATAAAGCAGAACACCCTAGATAATGAGGGTAGGATCTAAGTTAATCAGTTAAAGCTTTGAGATAAAAAAAACCTCTGACGTTTCCCCAAGGAAGAAGAAATCCCAGATTCCCCCAGGGGTTTTCAGCTGAGGTCCTGGTCTGCAGATATTTTACACACACACCCGTG
>NW_007799814.1:0-1243 GCF_000696425.1 Galeopterus variegatus | reverse complement strand
TTTTTTCCTTTTTGTCTTTTTTCGTGTCCGGCAACGGATCGCAACCCTCAGTGTCGCGCCCGTACCGGACCGGGACCGGCAACAGGATCGCAACCCTCGGTGTTGCGCCCGCACCTCGCTCAGCCAGTGAGCCGGAACCGGTCTGTATGTGGGATCCGAACCCTCGGTGGGAGCACCGCCATGCTCCCAAGCGGCGCACTGCAGTAGTGCGCCACCGGGCCGGCCCGCCTAAGATGGATTTTTAAAATTAAGACTGTTTGAGGGCTGCAAAAATAAAAATAAATAGAAGCATATACAGCAATAGTCAATTATACCAGCTGCCAAAACAAATGAAATAGTCAATCACATATCTGAGTCAAGATAAATTATGAAATAAAAAAACTTAACAGTTGAATAACTTTATAAATTAAAATTAGGTAAAAGATAAAATAATATTACATTATAAAACTCTACGTGTACTATTTTGTAAATTATGAGTAAGAAGCAGTTTCTTGAATAGCAACATAAAATTTAAATAAAGGGCTGGCAGGTTTGCCAGGTCGGTTACAGCATACTGCTGATAACACCAAGGTCCAGGGTTCAATCCACGCACCGGCCAGCTGCCAAAAAAACAAAAACAAAAAAAATAAATAAATAAAATTTAAATAAGTGCCTCTGAACAACTTCTGTTCTGGATAATATATTAATGAATCTTTTTTATTTCTACAAAGGCCAGGAAAATAAAATATTAATGCTTAAATATCTAAATTGTCTATCTTATCTAAAAAACTACCCTTAGGGCTGTACAATAGCTCACTTGGGAGAGCATGGCCTGGTGCTGGTAAAAGACTAGCCTTAATGGCCAGGACTAGAGCAAAGAAAACCAAACAGTCTTCCCTTCCTCCAAAATTATAAATTTACATTTGATCAGGATTGGTGGGGTCATTTTTATTGCCTTGGGTAAGAATGTTTTGTAAATCTTAGATAAGGAATTCTGAAAGGTATTATTGTTTAAGAGGTTCACAGGGGATAGAAAAATACTGTTTCATGACCTCTTAAGGTTGACCTCTTTGACCTTTTCTTTCTTTTTTTTTTTTTTTCTAAAAGATGACCGGTAAGGGGATCTTAACCCTTGACTTGGTGTTGTCAGCACCACGCTCTCCCGAGTGAGCCACGGGCCAGCCTGGGAAGTGATTTCTAAACTTTGCTGTGACTCATTAATGAATAGTAAAATAAGTTTTGTGAGTCTCCACCAGCATTAAAA
>NW_007799813.1:0-1243 GCF_000696425.1 Galeopterus variegatus | reverse complement strand
AAAAAAAAAAAAATGCAGGGCACATTTAATCTTTGTTCAGTTAGGTATCTGGTTAATTTAACCAATTAATTATGCAGTTAATACTGCTCTTCTCTTTTTGACCTGTTCAACAAAAATGTTATTGAATGGCCACCAAGCACCAGTCCCAGTCCAGATGCTGAAAATGTAAAGAGGAAAAGGACAGGTTGGCAACTTCCACTTCCAGAGACATGTAGGAAGTTGACGAGTCTGTCACTCCCATGCTCATCGTGACATCAAGTCAGATACTCAATAGCATTGTAACCTCTGAAGCCCATGAAAGCTGAGTGTGCAAAGAAAGACAATTAACTAAATTCCAGAAAGTGACAAGCTGTTCCTGTGAGAGAAGAGACCCACAGTTGCTGTCATTCCTGGTGGGTTAGTAGAAGAAAAATCTACCGTAGACAAAGGGGTAAAGAGAAACTGGCCCAACTTTTGGTGGTTGCATATGAGCTGGCTTGAAGGATTAGGATCTCAGGGAGCTCCAGACACAGAAAACCTGCATCTGTCAATGCTTTTCTGGGGATCTTCATCAAACACACAGGTGTATTGCCAAATGATGGTCTGAGAACAGATTTGCTGAGCTAATTTATCCTGAGTATGTGTAAGGGACCTTTCTTATGTACAGGTCCCCCTTCAGGCATTGCTGTGTCCCCCAGGAGGTGTCCACCCACGTCTGCACAGTGCAGCCTTGTACTAGAGCACTGAAGGCCAGGGGTAGGGCAGAAGAGGTGAGAGAAATTCCTCTGAGGCATTTTAGGCCTTCATCAAGTGTACTGCAGAAGCCCTGTGAGGGCTGGAAGAGGGGCAGGAAGGTGGAGAACAGTTCCACCAGGGTAACACAGGCCTTTGCAGAATGCGTCATAGAGACCGTAATGACTAAGAGTTGGGCAGTGGGGCCAAGAGAGAACAATGTTTTTTGTGGAGCAAAAAGTCAGGTGTGGGATTGGACAAAAAAAAGGGGGGGGGATTCCCTGGAGACCCAGCAGAAGAAAAGCTGACAAATGGGCTGAAAAGTAGAGGTTTCCCAGAGCTTGGAAATTTGGTGTCTGGGCTATAAATCAGAGCAAAATTTCCAGAGACTTGCCAGTGCTCAGATGCCCAGTCTTGATAAAGAGAAAGTCCTGATTTTGTCTCCAATCTTATGAAGCCAGTGTTTACCATAATCTAACTAAAGCTTAACCAAGCTCAAATCCATCTCAACTACAGATTAGCTTAACTCAGC
>NW_007799812.1:0-1243 GCF_000696425.1 Galeopterus variegatus | reverse complement strand
ACTTTTAGAAGTTCAACTTTTTACTTACTTTTTTAGCTCCCATATATGACTGAGAACATGATTTATTTATCTTTCTGTGCCTGACTTATGTCACTTAACATAGTGTCTTCCAGGCTCATCCATGTTGCTACAAATGACAGGATTATATTCTTTTTCATGTCGGATTAGTATTCCATCATGGATATATACCACATTTTTTTTAATCCATTCATCTGTCGCTGGACACTTAGGTTGATTCCTTATCTTGGCTATTGTGAATGGTGCTGCAGTAAACATGGGGGTGCAGATATCTCTTTGATATGCTAGTTTCCTTTCCTTTGGATAGATACCCAGCTGTGGGATTGCTGGACTGTATGGTAATTCTATTTTTAATTTTGGGGGGAAACTCCATACTGTTTTCCTTAATGACTGTACTAATTTACAGGTCACAATGTGTAGTATCCCAGGAATTTATTTTTTTAAGTAGCCCCTTGTCTATATAAACTATTTGACTAAAACATTTTTACAGCATGTGTGGGTCCATGTGAGATATAGTGATTTATCAATGAAGATTTAGAAAAATGGGAAGAGAAGAGTTAATTATGTGTTTCAGAAGATTTTTGGTAGTATCCAGGCACAATGTTTTCTTGTTCAGAACAATCTCATCAATCTTTTCACTATTAAATGTATTGTTCCTGGAAAAATTCATCTTTCTTATCCCAGTGGAATATTTAACAATTCTGTTATCACTCCCAGGATTCACAGATGTCTTTGTACTGAAAATATAAATAACTTTGAAATCTCTTAATGCCATTTATTTTATGTTGGTTACATCATTGCTCATAACTCTACACCTACTATCTCGGTCTTGAATACTAGCCTTCAATTAATCTCTCACAAGCAGTCAATGTACTTAGCTAATGATGGCCTCAGGTTGTAGCCTTACCCAGGGTATGAAAGAAAATTAAACATTTGAATCATATTCATTTTCTATTCATGTTATATGTACCTTTTGGAATTTTATGACACAAATATAGAGCAACACATATTCCAAGTTTGTCTTCTCTTGAACTCTTAGGCCACAATCATTACATTTCTAGAATGTGACCTCTTTCGGTGTGGACCACATCATTGTCTTGCACATGCTACTGCTTGCATGTAGGATAAGCTAGAAGTACGTGGACTGACAAAGAAGAGCAGTCTAATTTGTGCTGGAATGCTTGACATTTGTCCAGCAAAGGTTATGACCTATCTGGAAGAGTAT
>NW_007799811.1:0-1243 GCF_000696425.1 Galeopterus variegatus | reverse complement strand
GACTGTACACTTAATGGTTAAAATGATAAATTTTGTAATATATATTTTACCACAATAAAAAAATAAAATAAAAATATTCATCAATATATAAATACTCTATGTACAAAAAATATATACAACCTTAACATCTCTTTCACAAAAAGCTCTCTTCTCTGTAATATCCATGGATACATCCACTGTGCCTTGGAATTTTGTCTAATGTATTTACAGATGTCCTGCTGGACTGCATTATGGCCAGTCCAACCATTTCAGTCATCCCTGAAATCCCATTGCTGAGTTCAGTCGATCCCACAGGAACTCACTGAGCTCATTTTGACATTCAGAAGAAGGAATGGGCCCTCTATTCCTTTTTTCCCAGAGTCCCAAGCTTGAATTCAGTTCATTAGCCTCAAAAATCATTCAGATCATTAAGAGTAAAGAATCAGTATTATTCAGTATTATTTCTCTCCTCCACTGGGAAAGCAAGGTAGAAGCAGCTCTCCATTTCTTTTCTTCGCACAAAATCCTATTAATAAAAATTTGACACTATGCCTGTAAAATTGATTTGTTCTGTTGGTAATAAAAAAATTGAGTGTCTGTCTCTAGTAGAGTTTATTGTATACAAAATTATTCTTTATACTACACGATTAAATTAAAAGTTGGAACAGAGTTGTCATATGTGGGACGAAGTGCAGTTAATATCCAAACACTGACATATAAAACTAGGCATTTGTGTAGACATCCTTCTTCCAACACGCACCCTGCACCCGGGTCAGTATCATTTCGCATGTATGCATTCATATGTAAGGGAGCTTTTATTTAGTAAATGAAAATCTGGAGAGGAAGTCTGGGCTAAGGGAGAGGCTGAGGTTAAGGAATTGGAGAATGGAAGCAGATAGAAGAGATTCCAGCACCCACCTCATTCCTTGGACTGGTTTTGAGCTCACTAGTGAGAATTAGAGGCAGAAGTGGATGGAACTCCTCAAGAGGGGCTTTGAGAGACTTGTCAATAACAGGAAAGGAAGAGGCAGCCCCTTCCTCAACTTCTGTTTGCCCTAGAACTGTTCTTGGACTCTGAGACCTGGAAGCATTGGGAGCACCCTGAGACCACGTCTTGTGAGTTGGGAATCAAGGGACACCACCATGAGAACACAGACAGCAGCTGTGGACAAAGGGGATCCAAGTCTGGAGATGTGGGCCGGGGGCGGGGGTGTCACGATGGGCACTAGTTAAGCACCCCTTTGGTTGTTCCCAATAACAATGC
>NW_007799810.1:0-1243 GCF_000696425.1 Galeopterus variegatus | reverse complement strand
ATATGGTCAAAAAATAAAAACAGAAATGCTTACCAAACAAGTGGGTAACAAGCATAACGTTCCTTTTGTTGTTCTTTTATAAATATCTGGCTACCTAATAAATAATTTATTATGGTATACCACATTACTAAAATAATAACTTTAAAAGACATCCTTTACAACATTGTCAGGTTAATGTTACAAATGCACTACCCTAATCACATCGTTTTAAGGGAAATAAGTGTTCAGTGGATTTCTACTGTCTATAAACAATGGGCTACTCTTTCTGGCATTCAAGACTTTCACACCACGGATTAAATCTTTCCAGATTAATGCTCCCCCATTTACTATTCCCTCCTGCATGCTCTGGTCAAATAGAGAACACACTTCCGGATCATGTGCCATATTTTTTAGTCGACTTTTTTTTCATTGTGCATGTTTGTGGTGTACAATTTATTTCAGTACATGCATATATTGTATCATGATTCAATCAGAATAGCTACTATATCTATCACCTAAACATTTACCATTCCTTTATGTTTATAATATTCAAGATCCTCTTTTCTGGCTCTCTTGAGATATACAATACAATATTATTAGCTATTGTCCCCCTACAGCAACAGAACTTATTCCTTTCTATTTAACTGTATCTTTGTAACTTTATACCGGTCTACCAATATCTCCCCATCCCTTTACCCCCTTTCCCTGCCTGCCTCTGGTAACCACTATTCTACTCTCTACTTCTCTCTCTTTTTTTTCTCTTTAGTTCATTTCTCTTTACTGACCCATGATAGTTGTATATATTTATGGTGTATAATGTAATATTTGGGTACATATATATTGTGTGCAAAGATCAAAGGGTGCTTAATATATCCATCACTAAACATTTGTAACCTCTTTATGACATTTTTTATAGTGGTAAAATATACATAACTTTTAGTTACTGTTGTAACTATGCTGATGTGTATAAATTAGTGGTATTGATTATAACTTCAATGTTGTGCAACCACTTCAACCATCCATTTCTAGAACTTTTTCATCATCCTGAACAAAATCTCCGAACCCGTTACACAATACCATCCTATTTCCCCTTCCCCTCAGCCGAAGTCAACCATCATTCTACTTTCTGTCTTTATGAATTTGCCTATTTTATTCATCACGTGTAAGTACAATCATACAATATTTGTAAGTTTATGTCTAGCTAATTTCCACTTAGCATAATGTCAGGTTTCATCTGTATTGTGCCATGTGTCAGAATTTCCTT
>NW_007799809.1:0-1243 GCF_000696425.1 Galeopterus variegatus | reverse complement strand
GTTTATTCCCTACCTGGCTGCACATCAGTATCAGCAGGGGCACTTAAAAATTCAGACTCCTGGGTGTTACCCCAGGCCATCAGTAGAATTGCTTGACAAGGACTTTGGATCTTCTTTCTTTTTTTAAAACCTCAAATGAGTTAGCTTTCAGAACCACTACCCTATGATGCCTCGATCGGTGCTTTGCTCTCAGGTGGCATTCACTATTAATGAATTGCTTACAGGATGTACTTGAAAGGGAAGACGAAATGAAAATTTAACATCGCTGCCCATCATTTCATCATTTTAGCTCTCCTTTTTATTTCTCGAAATTTAATTGCCTTCAAGATTTTTGTTTTAAAGGATGGATACACCTGAGAGTAGTCAATAATAATAGTAATAATAGTAGTAATAAGCACAATTTGCGGCTTTGCTTATTTCTCGTGTTTCTGTCTTCTCCTGCTGACCAAACTGGCCTATTGACCTGCCCCCTGAAAACACAGCTATGTTTCAGTTTTCAGAAACAAGCAAGATGCAAAGTAGAAGGAATTTAAACATGTGGCAGGTTTAGCCTCAGCCGTCTCTGAGTCTAGGGTTGCTCAGGGCTGATCAATGAACTACTTACTGTCTCTTACTAATTACCAGAATTGGGATCTGATGACTGAGTTTCTCTTGAAGTTGGTCCCTCTCCACAGCTGTTTGTCTGTCTATACTATAAACTAGGGAAGATTTTTAAATCTTTAACTTCTTGGGCTCCCACTCCTTCATATTCTAATTCAGTATTCCTGTGGAGAGACTAAGGAACTTATATGTACTTTTCAAATCAGCTTTATTGTGGTTCACCACTTTTAAGTGTATAATTTGATGAGTTTGGGTAACTCTTCATAGTGATGTAGTTGCCATGACAATCATGACATGAAACACTTCCATCACTGCAAAATGTTCCGTAGTATTCCTTAACAGTCTTCCCTCCCCAACCCCTGAAAAGAAGCAACGACTGATCTACTCTGTCATTACACTTTTGCTTCTCCTAGAATTTCATGGGGAAGGAATCATATAGAATGTAGTCTTTGGTGTCTGACTTCTTTTACTTGGCAAAACATTTTTGAGATTCACCCGTGCTGTTGTGTGTCTTTGTAGTTTCCTCTTTATTGCTGAGTAGGATTGCATGACATGGATATGCCTCAATTTGCTTATTTGGTCATCTATTAATGGACATTTGGATTGTTTCCAGTTTGTGACTATTATGAATGATGCTTCTATG
>NW_007799808.1:0-1243 GCF_000696425.1 Galeopterus variegatus | reverse complement strand
TTTTTTTTGCAATTTGATGAAGGTCAACTTATCGGCCTTATTAATAGACACTAATTTAGAGGATTTAATAGTATGAGAGCCAAATAGGTCAGCTAGCAAAACTTCAGACTAGAACAACTTATGTACATATTTTACACTAGCCTTATAAAAAAATTGGCAGAAAATATATGCTCTCACTGGAGAAGCTGGTTTCTAAGGGAGAGAAAAATTATGGAATTGAGTTAAAAATGACCAATTTTCTTCCTAAATTTCTCAGTAAGATTAGTTACACCACTTTCCCATTAAATTCCCTTGATGGAAAGGAATTATCAGCAGTTCTAGGAAAAGGTTTTCTGATAATTCTCCCTAAATTTTGTTCTTAACCCATTGGGCTTAATCTTTCAGACCAGGGATGTGGCTCTCTCTGCTCTTTTGGGGTTAAGACCAACCATACAGTTACAGTCTTTGCACACCTCAATATCTATCATTTCTCTCTCTGAGGCATCCTTCTGGGGCTGTTAGTAGAAGTTTAGATGCTATCCTATAAACCTCAGATGTGAGTCAGAAGATTATATTTAGTATATTAACTCTAATCCAAACCCATGCTTACTTTCTACAATACAAACTTAAACCCATTTCTATTTTGCATCCCAAATTATGTCCAGCAACATCAGCCAGAATAACATAAGATATTCTGCAATAAGATATTGACAATAAAATGAATGCATAAATACACTCCAATAATGAAATGCTGGCAACAGAGAGGAGGTGCTCTGATTTTGAAATATTTTCCTATTATGAGTTTTTCAAAGAGAAATTAAAATCAAAATTACATCCCTTGTGAGTTTAAATACAAAGACAACAGTATTCAAAGAATTTAAATCTCATATTAATTTTTCTTGCCCTCATGAGTTAAAAGCCTAAAATTCTTAAAGTTCAAAATATTTTTTTTCCCAATTATTCTTACTGTAAGATATATTCTCAGTGTCTAGGTTTAAGATTTTTAGCAGCTGGCATGCAGAATGTTCTTAGAATGAAGCAGACATTTTTTACTTTAAAGATTCAAAATGCATAATGCCAAATTTCTGATGGTCTTAAGTTTACAAAAAGTTACTAAGCCTTTCTCTTTACATCTTTGCTTCCCTTCGTTCCCATTTCTTTAGCCACTCTTCATTCTTTTTTTCCCCCTTTCCCTTTCCTTTCTTTCCCTTCCCATCTTTCTATGCCTCTATTCCTCTTTTGTCTTTTCTCCCCTTTATTTACC
>NW_007799807.1:0-1243 GCF_000696425.1 Galeopterus variegatus | reverse complement strand
AGGAAGGCTGCACGGTGGTGTTAAGAAAATGAGATATCTCCATTTCCTAGTTTACATGAAAAAATTATTTATGGTGACATATTTCAAGGTATGATTATAAGAGTGTGTGGTTACCATGGAGGAAATGAATTATCTGTTTCAATATTTTAGATATTTATAATGAAAATAAGATTTAGGTAGAAAAAAATGTGATGCAATTTGTGGTAATGGGCATGCTGCCAGTATGATCTGGCCTTCACATCTTGGGCATGAGTGTTGACAATCAGCTCTGTATCTCATGAATAACCAAAAAATAAAAATAAAAAAATAAGCTCTTTACCAACAACAACAACAAAAAATAAAAATAAAAAAGTGTGATAAAAACTTGGGGAGAAATACCAGAAAAATAATGTTACAGTTATAACAGATTATTTTAAACTAGTAACAACTTTATTTTGATATCTAAGAAAAAAGAAAAAAAGTAAAGCTATGTTTTGGGGGTCATTCCCCCACTTTTTGACAGTTTGTTTTTGAAGTTGCATTTTTTAATTTGCATGTTACATGTTTGTTGTGTTTGTTATTATCTTCTTAGGTTTGTTCTTTAGTCTTTATTCTAAGGATATAAGTGGTTTATTCGCCACCCTTACAACATTGGAATATTTTGAGATTGTCTCTGTAATTACTTCAGTAATGAGTTATGTACCTTCAAATGTTTTCTTTCTATTACTGTCATCTTCTCAGATTGAGGAACTTCCTTTAACATTTCTTGTAGATAGGTCTAGTATTGATGAATTCTCTTATTTTTTGTTTGTCTGGGAAAGACTTTATTTCTTCATATTTGAAGGTAAGTTTCATTGGATACAGAATTCTTGGCTGACCATCTTTTTACTTCAGAATTTTAAATATATCATCCCATTCTCTTCTGGCCTTTGATTCTCTGTGAATGAACTATCGTTATCTCTTTCCGAGCTGTGCTGGGAGAAAAATAATAGCCTTATTCTGATACAAATATGAATGCAAAGATCATTTTAAATCTTCAAAGTTTTCTCATTTCAAGTAGATTATAAGTTAAGTTAAAATGGGGGTCAGTCATAACAAAACTCTTTATTTGCAAATGGTATTATAGCTTATGTAGAAAATTTTATGGAACTTACAGGAAAATAAAGCTAATGGAAATAATAAATAAGTTTGTTAATGCTGCAAAATTCAAGATAAATATACAAAAACAACCGTGTTTTTCTTCTTTTTCTCTGACATCACCCAA
>NW_007799806.1:0-1243 GCF_000696425.1 Galeopterus variegatus | reverse complement strand
AACCTGTGGCCTTGGTGTTATCAGCACCGCACTCTCCCGAGTGAGCCACAGGCTGGCCCTGAATCAAGATTTTACAGAACATAATACAAAAACTAAAAGTTTTTTTTTTTTTTTAACTTGTAAACTTCTCACCATCATGGAGGAAGTGCCCTCTCAGGGGTATTTTGTGATACTTTCATTAGTGGATTAGTTGTTAGTGTAAGTATTTATCTTTCCACAGTGGTATCATTCCTCACCATAGCAGCTGGTGAGGCCAGTAGACAATTAGAACTGAGGTTCAAATCTGAGCTTGATAATCTCAGATCTAAATTTGAAGACTTAGAAAAGGGGCCTGGACCAGATGGCCTAAGTCTTTCTTTCTTGATGGTCTAGTTCTCTCTCAGTGATGTGATGATCATCATGACAGCTGAAACTTATTTCCATGTGCCTGGTACTCTTATAAGTGCCTTATATGTATCAACTCATTTGATTCTTACGATAGTCTAACGAGAAAGGTACTTTTGTTATCCCCATTTCACAGATAGGAAAATTAAGGCACAGAGCCTTGTTTAAGATCACCCACACTCAGGCAGCAGTCTGGCCCCAGGGTCCATGTTCTTATTCTGTGCTAGGCTGCGTCTCTGGCTACACAGCTGACTCATCTAGTTGTTTTTCACTGTGGCCTTCAATCTTTTTCAGTTATTCAGTATACAAGGGGGAGACCTGAGTCATACAAGTCAGGCCCACTGCTGGTTGCAGATGGGCATGTCCCTGATGACTTGGGAGACTCCATGAGCAGCCAGTCCTGCCTGTGCACCATGTTGGTTGGATGATTGTAACCATCTGCCAGGTCCTGGTGTTTTCTTCTTTAAAAATCTAGGAACTGAAAAGAATGTACTTGTCACCGGAAAAGATAGCACTAAGGACCACTCTCTTGGTGTGGTAGTGCCTGGCCCAGGCCTGGGTTAATCCTGCAGCACAGCGATTAGAGTCACTGTCTCAACTCTCCTCTTGTTCTGCATCTTGACTTGGTCCTGTGCTTATCCTTAGCAGGTGGGGCATTGCCTTCTGCTGGCAAATCCTGTTTCTCCACCGAAAGTGAATTCTCTCTGCATTTTGTTAAATATAATATCTAAATACTGTATAATGCCCTGAACTTTCTGCCACTGCTCCTTCTAATGTTACTGCTCTTTTCATTTTTTTTTGTTGTTGTTATTGTTAATCTTACTTTTTAGATGGTGCATTCTTGCTTTGCCACACACCA
>NW_007799805.1:0-1243 GCF_000696425.1 Galeopterus variegatus | reverse complement strand
AGTCCACTTTGTGTTGCTATAACAGAAATACCTGAGACTGGGTAATTTATAAGGAGAAGAGGTTTATTTGGCTTACGATTCTGGGACAGCTGTATCTGGGCATGGGCCTCAGGCTACTTCTACTCATGGCGGAAAGTGGCAGGCAGCTGGCGGGTACAAGCAGATCACATGGCGAGAGGAAGCAAGAGAGAGAGAGAAGGTGCCAGGGTCTTTTTAAGCAATGAGCTCTTGCGGGAACTAATAGAGTGAGAACTCACTCATTAATCCCCCTTCCCCCAGGGAGAACATTAATCCATTCATGAGGGATCTGCCCCCATGACTCAATCAGTTTCCAACACTGCCACATTGGAGATCAGATTTCCACATGAGTTTTGGAGGGGACAACACATCCAAACTCCATCAGAGTCTAACATCCATACACCACCTCCCTCTTGGGCCATGACGGGTTTGTTGGTATAACTATGAAAGAAACACACCAATTTCTGCCTCTTCTGAAAATGGGCCCTATAACTTCTCTTCTGGAATACTTTTTACTCCAGGTGTTCAAAGACATTTCCTTAAGTGGAAGGTATGGTGTGCAGTAACAGATAGCAACCAATCATTAACCCAAGGAACCATATACTGGAAGGGATACTGATGGCCCAGCTAAAACCTTCCTTGGTGTCAGGCCATACCCAAAGCAAGGGATAATCATTATAGCCTTAACATCTGCATAGTACAAACTTAACCCCCTCCTGAGAAGTAGGGATGACTGGGTTCCTCACTTAGCATTCATTGAATAAATAAGGAAGAAGGCAAGATAAACATTTATCCTATTAGCTGAGATTCAATTTCTCCCTATTTAGATTTAAATGAAACATCTCATGTAACTGAAATGTAAACCAGGTTTTTTGGTTTTTTTGCAGGGAAGGGGGGCATGCCATGGAATGGCCCCTCAATGGAGATGGACACCACTAATAACCATCACAAGGATCAGCCTTTCACTTTGAATGTTGTTTACCTTTTTTTTTTTTTTTTTGCTTTTGGCATATTTTTTTTCCCAGCCCCATTTTCTATTCACTTTACAGCTTTATATAGCTCTTCCTCTAAACCTGTGCTGTCCAATATGATAGCCAGTAGCCACACGTAGCTTTGAAACTTGAGATGTGACTAGCATGAAATGAAATGGGCTATAAGCGTAAAAATGTACACTGGGTTTTGAAAACAGCACAAAATAAAGAACGTAAAATATCTCATTAATAAT
>NW_007799804.1:0-1243 GCF_000696425.1 Galeopterus variegatus | reverse complement strand
TACATTTGAGGCACAAAAATATTAACATGCAAAAATTAGTTGCATTTATATACACTAAGAACAAACTATCCAAGAAAGGCATTAAGAAAATAATCCCATTTCCAATAGCATAAAAAAAAAATACTTATGAATAAATTTAGCCAAGGAGGTGATAGATTTGTACAGAAATCAAAACTACAAAACAGGGAGTGAGCCATGGTCCAAGCTCTCAATGCTTGCTCCATTGTCCCATCAGACTTTAACTACAAAACATAAATGCAAATATAAAATCATGGGCCGGCCCGGTGGCGCACTGGATAGTGCGCCGCTTGGGAAGTGCGGCGGCGCTCCCGCCGAGGGTTCGGATCCCACAAACAGACCGGTTCCCGCTCACTGGCTGAGCAAGGTGCGGGAGCAGCACCGAGGGTTGCGATCCCGTTGCCGGTCACAGTCCGGTACGGGTGCGACACTGAGGGTTGCGGTCTGTTGCCAGACACAAAAAAAGACAAAATACCCGTTGCCGGACACAAAAAAAGACAAAAGACAAAAAAAAAAATTATTAATCATTTGAAGATGTCAACAGCAGAGCATTAAACCCTGAGCTCAGAGCTTTGTGCAACTGTGTGGCTTGCTCATGAAGCTGACCCAATGTTTAAGGTTGGAGAGTAAATTCATCATGGCCATATGCAGGATAAACACTGCTTTTAAAAATAAATTCAGGTCCGTCCCCGTGGCTCCCTTGGGAGAGTGAGGTGCTGTTAGTGCTGAGGCCGCAGGTTCAGATCCTATATAGGGACGGCCGGCGCGCTCACTGGCTGAGCGTGGTGCAGATGACATCGAGCCAGGCATTATGATCCCGTTACTGGTCAAAATAAATAAATAAATAAATAAAATAAAAATAAATGCAAGTTTCTTTTTCCAATTTAAAACTGTGCATTTTTAAAAATATAAGAAAAAGTACCTCAAGATCATATGCATTAAAAAATATTAAAATATTTAAATCACCTCTGACTTTCATGGTATATGATAAGAAAACACAAATAAATGAAAAGATATCCCATTTTCATGGACCAGAAGCATCAACACTGTATTGTCAAAATGTCCATACTATCCAAAGTGATAATATAGATTTATTGCAATCCCTGTCAAAATTCCAATGGCAATTTTTACAGAAATGAAAAAAGCAGTCCTAACATTTGTATAGAACCACAAAAGACTGCAAATAGGTAAAGTAAGCTTGAAGAAGAAAAACAAAGCTGGAGGC
>NW_007799803.1:0-1243 GCF_000696425.1 Galeopterus variegatus | reverse complement strand
AATAGTAAATCGGTAAGAAAGGAACAAAAGATATTTAAAATATCCAAACAAAAATCAATAAAATGCCAGGAAAAAATCAGCACTTTTCAATAATAACTCAATGTAAAAGGATTAAATTCCCCACACAAAAGATACAGACTGAGTGAATGGATTAAAAAGAAGGACCCAACAATATGCTGACTTCAAGACACCCAACTAACCTACAAAGACACACACAGACTAAGGGTGAAAGGATGGGAAAATACATACCATGAGAATAGAAACAAAAAACAAGCTGGAGTAGCTATCCTTATATCAGACAAAATAGACTTTAAACCAAAAACCATAAAAAGAGATAAATAAGGCCACTATATAATTATAAAAGAATCTATGCTACAAGAAGACATAGAAATCATAAATATATATGCACCCACCATAAGAACAGATTTATAAAGAAAATACTATCAGACCCAAAGAAAGAGGTAGACCCTAGTACCTTAAGAGTAGGGACCTGAATACCCCACTCTCAACATTAGACAGATCATCTAGGCAAAAAATCAACAGAGAGGCACAAGATCTAAACAACACTTTAGACCAATTGGACTTGGCAAATAACTACAGAACATTTCATCCAATAATATCAGAATATTAATTTTTTTCATCAGCTCATAGAGCATTCTCCAGGAAAGATCACATTTTAGGTTGCAAATAAAGTCTCAACAAATTTTTACAGATTGGTATTATTATGTGTATTTTTTCACACCACAATGGATTAAAACTAGAAATCAAGAATTAAAAAAAAAAAAACTTTTGAAACTATACAAATACATGGAAAAGAAACAACATTCTACTTCACAACATATGGGTCCAAGAAGAAATTAAACAGGAAACCAAAAACTTTATTGAAACTAATGAAAATAATGACACATCATACCCCAAACTGTGGGATACTGCAGAAGCAGTATTAAGGTGGAAATTTATCACATTAAATGCTTACTTCAGAAGAATGGAAATATGGCAAGTAAACAACCTAGTACTTCACCTTAAAGAACTACAATAACAAGAACAATCCAAACCCAAAGTTAGGACATGGAAAGAAATAATTAAGATCAGAGCAGTACCAAATGAAACAGAAACCCAAAAAACAATACAAAAGAGTGGTGAAACAAAAAGTTGGTTTTTTGAAATGATAAATAAAATTGCCAAACCATTAGCAAGGCTAACTAAAAAAAGAAGAGAGAAGACACAAATAACAAAAATTAGA
>NW_007799802.1:0-1243 GCF_000696425.1 Galeopterus variegatus | reverse complement strand
CTCAGAAGACCCAGCTCACACCCTTTCCTGCACATGTGCAGGTCTGCTGGGGTCCCTGACACACTGCTCATCTCCCTCACCCCTGCCCGAGTCCCTGACCACCTTGGCTCTCCTCAGCTCCTCTTCATCCAGGCCCCAGTGTCACCCTCGAGCTCTGCCCTGGCCTCTGCCACAGCAGCTGATGCCTGACTAGGGCTTTCTGGCCGTGGCCTCAACTCCTTGTGTTTCTGCTCCTTGATTCATCATCTCCCTGGGACTCTTGTGGAGACGACCATCCTGATTCAGCCCCTGGCCCCTGGCTGTTTTTCTTGGGGTTCTCTGCTGTCGCCTAAACAGTCTCAATTGTTTTGTGCCCATCTTTTTAAAGAACATAATTTTTTTTTTCCTTTTTGTCCTTTTTTGTGTCCGGCAACGGATCGCAACCCTCAGTGTCGCGCTCGTACCGGACCGGGACCGGCAACGGCAACGGGATTGCAAACCTCGGTGTTGCTCCCGCACCTCGCTCAGCCAGTGAGCAGGAACCGGTCTGTATATGGGATCCGAACCCTCAGCGGGAGCACCGCCGCGCTTCCCAAGTGGTGCACTATCCAGTGCGCCACCGGGCCGGCCCTTAAAGAACATATTTTGAGTGGAGCAGAGCTGATTACAAAAAATAATAACAAGTCATTGTTTTGGCCAAATGCAGTGATTTCTCCCTGATTGAGAAATAAATATCTTTATTTAAAAAAATTGTGTTGTAATGAAAGCAGGGCTGAGGCAGACCCGAGCCCCAGTTGGTGTGAGCCCCACAGAGGCAGCAGATGTCCAGCTGGAGCTGCACAGAGCAAAGCTGACAGCCTTCACCCCTGAACACCAAGCCTGCATTACGGGGCGTGGGGCGTAGAAAAAAGAAAAGACAAGCTTGATAAGGGGAGCAAGGTTTGGCCAAGGAAGTTCACGCAGATGACTGCAGAGCAAAGCTGGGGGGAGGTGCCCAAGGAGGCGGCCCTAGGACAGAGGCACCTTCCTGGACCCCTCAGGGAACAGCCAGTTCCTGCTGAGACCGGCCTGTACTAGGGCTGTGGGACAGCAAGGGCACTGGTGATCATTCCTGCTATGGCGACTTGACCAGCAGGAAAACTGGAGGAAGAACTAAAATCATTAGTCACCACACAGGGAACCCTGTTCAAGGCCAGAAAAGCAGAGTCTGCCCAGGGCACCCACTCGGGTTCCCACGCCTGCAGGGTGTCAGCACAGTCCTATT
>NW_007799801.1:0-1243 GCF_000696425.1 Galeopterus variegatus | reverse complement strand
TAGGAAGGCAGTAGAAATCAAAACAGCAGAAATTTTTAATTTATCAGAAATTGGAAGCAAGGGGGGAAAAAAAGAATCAAACCCTTCTCCATGGTTTTGAGCTGAAGGGATGGAAAGTTGGGGGATAGTAAAATAAGAAAAGAGAGACAAAGAGAAGAACTAGATTGTGAGCAGAAAAACGATTGTATGTATTTGGTTTGGGAAATACTGGCCCTCAGATTTTGTCAAGATGTGCAGGTGAAAATGAAGGCCTGAGTATATAGACATAGGCTTACATATAGAGAGAGATATAGAAGGCAAACCCACTGATTGAGAGTCAAAGCTCTGCAAAGGAAGTAGGGGCAGCTAGAGAGAGGAGAAAAAGGGCAGACCTTGCAGACACTCTTGGTGAGGAGAAGAAAGAAGAAGAGCCAGTGAAGGGGTCGGGATGTGAGCAGCAAGGGTAGTGGAAGGAACAGGCCAGAGAAGAGTCAGGGAAAAGAGGAGACAGAAGCCGTGAATGAAAGCCTTGCTGTATTTCTCCTTCACAGAATGTGCTCATAAACTCGCGTTAGAGACTAGTCATCCTAGGAGTTACAGGACTCAAGGCAAGTTAATCGACCTCTCTGAGCCTTGGTTTTTTCATCTGGAAAATGGAGATAAGAATAGTACCTCTGTCACAGGGCCATTGTAATGATTTGAAGAGATACCTCTGCAAAGACAGCATGCTCTTAGAAATGGCTTCCTCCCAGCACACGGGGCCACTGAGAGAGGCAGAATTTCTGATTGTACTACACTCGAGTTGCTTCATTCTGGAGTGAGTGGTTAACAGTAGGCAGAGACATCAAGGAAGCTGAGGGTTTAGCATTTAGGACATTAAAGGTGAGCCAACAGGAAAATGTTTCAGCAGAACAGTACAATACAATAGCTAGATTCCAAGAGGCTAAGAAGCAAATGGCCTATTCCCCCCTGTGAAGTCTGTTCCTGTTGTTCCCTCAACCTGCTTTCTTATGTATCCTTCCAAAGTTTCTGTTGTATATGCAAACAAATATTTCACGGATTAAAAGGTGGTGCACTCTTCTGCGCCTGACCTTCACTAACCCATGTCTTGGAGCTCTTTCCGTCTCTGTATATAGAGACGTCTTCCTTCTTTTATGCAGCTGCATTCCAGTGTATGGAAATATTGTAACTTTGTTCTCTATTGATGAACATTTGGGTTGTTTCCAATCTCTTCCTTTGATAAATGATGCTGGAATTGTTAACC
>NW_007799800.1:0-1243 GCF_000696425.1 Galeopterus variegatus | reverse complement strand
AGATAATTCTCAAGTTATCTCTCTTCATACTACCACCTTCCCCAAAATGGCCATGCGAAATATATATATTTTCCCTTTGCCCTGTCCTTTTCCCAACCTCAAGAGAAGGTAAAATAATAAATACTTATTGAAATCTTAAAAAACAAACTGTAGGAAGTAATAAAAGTAAGAAAACAGAGTTTAGATAAAGCAGTGGCTGGATAATCAGGAATTTGTTGTATGATGCAAACGAGCTTTACCCACAGAGGGTAGGGATATTTCTTTTTTGTTTATGTGTTTCCTCTCTCCCTGATTAATTTTTTGATTGACAGTGCTCTGCTATTATGAACAGCTCTGAGCCAATGCCTATGCATAGAAGTCACTATGTGTAGAAGTTTGGGGTATTCTGATTGGCCAGCATGAAGCAAGTGTCAACCCTTTGGAGGAAGAGACAGTATCATGTAAGATGAGCCAACAGGAAGATGGCAGTTCCCCAAAAGACAAAAAAAATGCTAGGCAAACGAAAAGCATTAGCCGTCCTCTATGTTGAGACAGTTTTAACTCTATCTTTTATCATATTTGACCGGTACAAACTGTGTGTAAATGTGAAAACTTGATTCTTTCCATAGGGATCCAGACTGAAGATTTTACCCCATAGACTTATTTTGAAATATGATTTCTAGAGGTAACCCCTACTTGTTTTTCTTGTTGGCCACTGATAGTATAGACTTATTTTGAAATATGATTTCTAGAGGTAACCCCTACTTGTTTTTCTTGTTGGCCACTGATAGTATGGTCATCTCAGAAGGGGTGACCCTTGATTCTTAATAATAAACTATTTTTGTGTTATGCTGTTAGGAAAATGAAAATGTTACCCTTTAGTACTCCTAATTATTGATTAAAATTCTCCCACAAGATTTCTCTCCATGCAAACACAAGAATGTCCTTTCTTTTTGGAAATTCACCCTAACAATTAAAACAGGTATCCTTTCCAGATAACAAGCCCCCCTCCAATTGTCTGTGTTAGTTATCTACTGCTGTGTAAAAAATTACCACAATTTTATTTTATTTTGTCGGGGTTTTTTTTGTTTTTTTTTTTTTTTTGTGACCAGTAAGGGGATTGCAACCCTTGGCTTGGTGTCGCTCGCACCACACTCAGACAGTGAGCGCACCAGCCAACCCTATATAGGATCCGATCTTGCAACGGGAGCACCCCTGCGCTCCCAGTGCCGCTGCGCTCCCAGTGCCGCACTCTCCCAAGTGA
>NW_007799799.1:0-1243 GCF_000696425.1 Galeopterus variegatus | reverse complement strand
TATCAGAAATTATTTGAGTTCTTCCAGATATTATATTCATAAAGACTCTTCTTAAATATAGTTCAAAGCAACTCCTTCTATAGAATCATATATGCAGAATACTGAAATAGAGGTTACTGTCCCTCCCTTCCCCCGTTCTCAGTTAGGATCACTTGATTAAAAAAGAAAACACCGAGTCTTTTTCATGGATCTAGCTTACAACCTTTAGTGAAGAGATGGCCACAGTGTGCCTGACTGATCAGAAGAGCAACCCTGGACCTCATTGTTGTATTTTATCGATGCCATCTACTTTCAAACGGAAGCATGCAAAGACACCACTGTTTGTGTTGAGGCCACGACTTCTTTTCAGATTCCTTGCAGCTGGGCGTCCCAGAGACGTGCTCTGCTCATCACAACTTGTCCTCATGCTGCCTTCTCAGAGCTCAGAGTCACAACAGTGGACATTTGCTTAATCTTAATAGAGTTTGAAGTTCTTTGATCATCTCCAGTCCTGTTGAAATTTAAGATGCCTTGCCATTATTTCAGAAGTTTCCAGAACAATAGCTTCACACTGTTCACATTAGGCAGAGATCAAACTGCATGAAACTTACTCGCTTTCTTAGGGAAAAAGAAAGATAAATGAAATTCCATGGACCAGAAGTTGTGGTGCTTCTGTCCTTCCTACAAGACCAGCCTGGGAAGGGCAGTTGCAAAAGCCACTGTGGCTATCTCCAGAACTGCACTGGGAAATGCACGTGCTGTGCAGACTTGCCATTAAGGAGGTAACAGGCTCGTAATTAGATTAGTCAAGGGGAAAATCAATAAAGCAACCCCAAATCACCTCAAGGTGCTATGGAAACGCAGGGAAGGGAATTGGAAGGGCACTTTTTCACGTTCACAGTTCACCTGGGCACATCGCAGATTAATCTTGGAATCGGTCCACTGAAGCGGAACCGGCACAGAGGTCTTGCGTAGTGATGGGCTCAGAGGTGAACTTAAGCACAGGCAGATATGGGTGATCTTTTGACTGATAACCCTGTTGGCACAATTAAGTAGAGATGTACCATTTCACTTTTCTGATAAGATCTGTAAATCAAAACCAACATTACAGATTCAGTTAAAGGATTTTGTTCAAGAAAAAGAATCTGGCCAGTTTAGACACATGGCCTGGATTTTATTTGACATGTCATAGTTCCACAAGAGGACACTTCAAGACTTAGCAGGAAAAAAGGAAAGTAAAATATCTCATTAATGATTTTTTTTT
>NW_007799798.1:0-1243 GCF_000696425.1 Galeopterus variegatus | reverse complement strand
AAAAAAAAAAAATTGTAGAAGAAAGAATACTAAGCAGGAGCAGCTTGGCCTTAGTAGTGACCAGTACAGAGCTCCTAGGGATTAGATCAGCTGCCACGGCAGTTTTCAGTGAATTCTAGTGGACAACCAAAAACCCATGCAGACCTGACCTGAGGCTTCCCTCCCCCACTGCCATGGGGTCACATAAACCCCTCATAGACTCAGGTGCCATCTTGAGGAGGAGCAAGAGAGGAGGAAGAAATTTTCCAAATCAAGCATGTATCTAAAGGAGAATGAGGTAACCTCAAAGGGAAAGAGATTTAGCTATCTTTCATTAGCAAGGCCACCCCCACCCCCACCCTGGCCTCGCCCCTACATCACCAGTGCCAGTGGAAATGCGGGAGGGCCGGAGCAAGCTGAGATCTGTCTCAAAATAGAAGAGATGCTTTCTTTTTATTGCACATCATAACAGTTGACAATATGAGTAAATTTTTGACCCTGGTACAAAAATAATGCTTACCTATTCTGTACACAGTAGGAAAGGCAGCAGTTGTAACAGATCTAGATCCTCAATCCTGTCCTGCCCTCTGGCTGGCTGTGTGACAATGGTCAGGTCTCTTAAACTGTAGGAGAGTGAGAGGGCGATCACATGATCTCTGAATTTCCTTCCAGGTCTGTGAGTATCAGGGGCAGCCTTCGTTCTCTCGAGCATTCATGGTAAGTTTTCTTTATTCTTCATTCTATGATGTGATGCGAAGTTGAAGCCATTATTTTAAATATGTAACCATCAGTGGTGGTGCCATCGGATTTCTTACTTCATAAAGCTAAATCAGTTTAGAATGATTTTTACCTCCCTCAACAAGTTGTGTGCTTTAGGACGTTCAGAGGCTTTGTAAGGGGGGAAAAAAGTACAGAATAGTGAAAGTTAAATACAGCTTCCAAAGGATTTATCAGGTAAATGTTATGGATTGTTGTGATTTAATTTATGGGATTAGTTTGACTTTCAATTACCAGGCATCACATTGAATCACTTTATATCTTGAACTCTGTAACTAGGACTCCTTACACTCGATCTTTCATTTGGAGAGGGATTATCAATAATTAGACACTGTGGCCTTATTGATCACCTAATCAATACTCACATTAATCACCAGTGGTCTAAAAACAATTCACTCTTTGCATTAAAAGGAATCAGTGTGATCAAATTAGCATCTTTTGCTACAAGCGGAGCAAAGATGTGGCTTTCTAAAGGGAAGGCAATGCT
>NW_007799797.1:0-1243 GCF_000696425.1 Galeopterus variegatus | reverse complement strand
AGGAGAGGAAGCCAGAGAGATTCAAAGCAAGTGAAACATTCAATGCGCCATTGCTGGCTTGAAGATGGAGGGGGTCATGTGTAATGACCTGGCACCTCAGTCCTACAGCTGCGAAGAGCTGAATTCTGCCAACAACAAGAATGAGCTTGGAAGCAGTTTCTTCTCCACATCTTTGAGAAAACAACAGCCCCCTTTTCAGTATGACGGCTGACTGGAAGCCATCTCACCTCTAATGCAAAAAAGTCCAAAGTAACAAGCAGACAGTCACCTGGAGAGTAGTGTCTAGGAGAAAATGACGGAATCCAACAAAAGACTGAGGAAAACCTCCCAAGATCTGGAAACTCAAGATGGCAACATAGAAAGTCATGAGAAGCACCTGACTGAGACTGGCACAGAGACCCTGCACTGTTGGGACGAGGTAGGCAGGGAGGGTTGGCCGTCAACACTCCCACCTTGGACACCAGCAAATCAGGCTGCCAAGTAACCATGTGGCCCTTGTTGACAGTGAGCATAGCATGGTATGCTACTAAAAGTCACAGAGCCATATTTTTCCAGATAGAAAATATATGCTGAGTCCTTCCTACCTCCCTCAGTCCTGGGCTGCTGCTGGACGTTGCCATTTGGGGATAGGAGCCAAGGGAGCTCAGAGTTCCACCAACCAGCCCCAACCCCAGCAGACAGTGTGAGGGGAGGGAGCCAGCCACCTGGGTCCATACCCTCCTTCCTCTGGGAGCTCAGAACCCCACCTGACTCAACCCCCTCTCCCCAGCAGACCACGAGCAGGGACTCGGCAGTTCCTCTGTGCCAATCACTTGGATCCATGTCCACCTTACCCAGAAACTCAGAGGCCCACCTGGCACTGTGGGCCCACCTGCAACAGCAGAGAGGGTGCAGGGAGTGAGCTGGCACTTACTACTCTACTCACCCAGAATGAAACCTCTGACACCCAACCTGATATCAATGTATAATACTCCTATAGGTAAGAGTCTCTCCCTCAAAAACTACTCCAAAAATTAAAAGAAGCAACTCCACCAACAAATGCCCAGAAATCAACATAGAGATATGAGAAGCATGAAAAAATACAAAAACGTGCCTCCCCCACAAGAAGACAATAATTCTCCAGTACCTGACCCCAAACAACAGGAAATTGGGGAAATGCCTGAAGAGGAATCCCAAACAGCAATCTTAGGGAAACTCAATGTGATGCAAGAAAAAATAGAAATCACAAGAAGTCAAAAAAAAA
>NW_007799796.1:0-1243 GCF_000696425.1 Galeopterus variegatus | reverse complement strand
TAATAATCAACTACATTGTATATTGACAAAATAAAAATAATAATAATAAAAAAAAGAAATATGGGATTGGAGCTATGACCTCATCTTTCTGCCATTAAGTCCTGTGTGGCCCAGAGGTTGCAATAAAATGTCACCAAAGTTCAAGTTGGGATTGGAAATGAGTGAGACAGGTCTGGTGGGGAAGGCTGTGAAAAATCCAGTGTTCTAAGATAATTTGATCTTTCAATAAAAAGCCAAAAATATAGATTTATGCAAAAGCTCCTCATTTTTTAATGTTGAAGACTGAATTTAACTAAAAGTAAAAGACATTGAAGTCAAAACAAAACGTATCTGCAGCTGCATTCTGCCCCTAGGCGTCTGGGTTGGGGCCCTGACAGCATTTCCAGGCCTCGTTTTCTTCAAGGAGCGACAGAAGTAGATGACCACAAGGTCCTTCAGATCTAAGAGTCCCTCCTGGGCAGTGGAGTGCATGCTCCCCAGAAGCTCAAACTCTGTCCTCTCCTAGCTCCTAACCAACACCCCTTCTTGCTTTCTTCTGTTTAGATTTTTTTTTTCCTTTTTGTCTTTTTTCATGACCGGCAACGGATCGCAACCCTCGGTGTTGCGCCCGCACCTCGCTCAGCCAGTGAGCGGCCGGTCTGTATGTGGGATCCGAACGCTTGGCAGGAGCACCGCCGCGCTCCCAAATGGCGCACTGTAGCAGTGCACCACCGGGCTGGCCCACTGTTTAGAATTTTTTAAAACTTACTATATGTCCTTCCTACTTGCGCTTGGAGTATGGAAAACCACTGAAATAAGAACAGCAACAACAATAACGATCAAATCAGAAAACGACACCAATTTTTAACTTAGAAGTCCATAAACAGTTATGTCATGCATAATATATGCATTCATAAAATGTGCACATGACTTCAAAGATTTCCACAGTTAAAAATTTAAATGGCTGTTTCCACCAAAGCATATTTTTATTGTGCTTAGAACTCTTTTGGAGAAAGACTTCATATAAATGCCTTGTTTGAGATAATTGTGATATTCTTATTTTAAATGACAAAGTTCCAGTGTAGCATGGAGAATTTAATATAATTACTATACGGTGAAAATATAACATATGAAGGTCACTGTCTTTTTCTGGGAAAGGAAACTTTATGTCCTAAATGATTTATGCTACTTTGTGGCAAGTTAAATCATGAGGGAAACCATTGATTACAACCATAACAACGCTGTCTATTAGAAGCTCTCAGTT
>NW_007799795.1:0-1243 GCF_000696425.1 Galeopterus variegatus | reverse complement strand
CTGTATGTGGGATCCGAACCCTCGGTGGGAGTGTCGCCGCGCTTCTCAAGCGGCGCAGTATAGCAGTGCGCCGCCGGGCCGGCCCCCTCGTTGTCTTTTTAAAGAATTATCTTTAGCCAAATAAGTCACTAAATCAGCTCATTCTTCCTTTGAAATATCTCCTGGTGTTACTTTTTGTCTTCATTTGCATGGAAACTGCCTGGGCCATACTCTCTTCATCTCAATCTTTGGTTGAGAGGTAAGGTGACGACAATATGTCAGTATGTGCATTCTCACTCTCCCTCACCTCCATCTCTCCTGGTTCCAATTCAATCCACCTTCTCAAAAATGCTACCTTTAGCAATCTTACTCCCTTGCTCCAGGACTTCCAGCAGCTTCCCAATTGCCTGCTCCAAAAGTCCAACATCCCGGCTTCCTGGTCTAGGTCATCTTTAAAGCTCTCCTAGTTTACTCTTTCGCGTTCTCCTGTCTGCTGTCCAGCAGAAGTCCTGCCCCAGGCAGTGCCCCCAGGAGCTGTTAAAGAGTGACTGCCCTGCATCTGAGCTCTGCTCAGGGCTGCTTTGTTACCTCGCACGGTTCCCTGCTTTCCAGATCCTGCCCGTAAACTTGCCTTCCATTACTCTTCCAGCCCCTTTTCTACCTCTCTCCAATCTATTGCACAAAATACCTATTTCCTGTGTTACGTGTTTTGGTACTGCAGTCATCCCTTCAACTGTTGTTTATTGAGCATGCCGTCCGCACAAGGATTGTTCTGAGCTCTTGGTGAGTTTTATCTTACCTAGTCCTCTAACTGCTTAGTATCCATGTAAAGTAGCCTATTTAACTAGTCTATAAATTCTTGTAGTAAGACTAAATTACACAGTTTGCTGCTTGTTGGATTATAAAACCCGAGAGGAAAGCAATTGCACATGAAATATCAGAGAAAAATGCAGTATCACAGAATCCTTGGACTTGGGATTACAAAACATAAAAAAACTGTCATTAAAAATAAATCACTTCTTTCATTTTACTGGTTCAGTTCTTTCTAATGTAGCCTGGAGCCACTGATAATAAAAATGATCAGAGGGTTTTTTTTTTTTTTAAGGTCTGGAGGGAGAAACTTTAGCCAAATCCAAATGTTGAATTTCCACAGATCATTTCATTTATGATATTTAGGCACTGGGATATTATCAATTGACTTAGTAAATAGTGAGTGAGGTAGTTTGTCAATAGAGAGTCAGCGCATATTCACCAGTCTTCCTGT
>NW_007799794.1:0-1243 GCF_000696425.1 Galeopterus variegatus | reverse complement strand
ATTATCTTCATCTGGCCCTACACAACTGTCCTGTTTGATATAACAGTTTTGCTGCAAAATAGTTTTTAAACTTTTTTTTACTATGACCATACTAAGAAATGCACTTTATGTCATGATCCAGTACAACATAAACATAGTTTCAGAGTTTCAATAGAAATAAACAATAGTTACTCTTACCACATGCACTGCACTCTGATATATATACATATATATATTTATTCCACTATACCTCAAAAAAATAAAGAAAAAGTCTGCTTTTTATAAAATTTAAATTTATAATAAACTAAATAGCTATGACCTGCATTTGCAAAATCACTGGACTGGAGGGTGATGCCAGGCAGGATGCACAGTAAACTAGAAAGCAATTAGGAGTTTATGTTTTAGGTGTTTACTGTGAGCCATTCCCTGCAAAGATGACAAATGCTCATACTTTATGGCATTTTCAGACTCAACCACATTGACAAATGAGAGCTGCTCTGCTTCAAAAATATGTGCCATGGATTGGATTCATAATCCTCATACTTCAGATGAAGCAAATGGAGACCCCCAAGACTGTCCTCCACTAAACTAGAGTAAATTTCCAACCTCCATAGTGTAGACTGTAGTTTAGACAGAGAAGATTTTACTGGCTTCCCATTTTGCAATAATTTTAAAGAGTTTTGCAAAGCAATTAAAGAATTACCATGTGAGTCTGTCAGGGTTTTGGAGTCGGGGTGAGCACATTCACTCTACTATAGGTAAATAATTTATTCCAGGAATCAGTTGCACACAATTGCAGGCAGTGCTGGGATAGTGGAGGTTTGAGAGGAAGGATGGAGACTGTAGAGAAAGTGAAGGAAAATGGTCAGGACCCCTCGGATGTTCAGAATCTTGCCGAGCATTTGATGTAAATATGGACGTGCGCCCAGGTGTTCTTTGCCTGTTGTCTAATGTAATTGTGTATATGCAACCAGGTGCCCTGGGTTATGGACTTAAATATAAAGGACAAGTGGCTCTGATCCACAGTGCCCCCCTCCCCACTGCCCATGGGATGCCCCCAGGGAGGCCACTACTGCTGCTGGAGACTGTTGCTGCAAGCCGTTGCTGCCAGTGCCCCTGGATGCCCCAAGAGGACACCACCGCTGCTGCTTCTGCTGCTAGTGCTGCTGTTGCTACTGCTGAGGACTGAGCTCTGAGACTGAAACTGAGTGTCATCTGCCAGTGGCTCCCAGGATCTTTCCCAATTGCCTAGCATGGACCTGCA
>NW_007799793.1:0-1244 GCF_000696425.1 Galeopterus variegatus | reverse complement strand
TATGAAGCCCCAGGTCCTGATGATCCTGGTTTTATACCCGTGCAAGATTCTAATCGTATCAGTGCCCACATAATGCAATCACAGGGCTGACTATGTTCCTGGTTTGACCTCACACTCTTATCTTTGCTCCCTCCTTCGTTTTAATTTTTTAATCAATCTTAGAACAAAACTAAGTGGTTGAAAATCAAGGCATTTGAAAGGGTAATACAGACAAATATTAAACAAAAGAAAACAGGGGCAGCAATATTTATATCAGATGTACCCATAGGATCAAAGAGGGACATTTTATAGTTATCGAAAAATTGAATACCGACCCCAATATTTACTAAGTGATGATATTGAGTAAAGTAGTCCCCCTCCCCCCTTTTAGCGTTTTGGTTTCTGCAGTTTCAGTTACCCCTGGTCGACCGTGGCCCAAAAATATTAACAGAAAAATTCCAGCAATAAATAATTTGTAAGATAGAAATTTCTCTACGTTCTGAGTAGTGTGATGAAGTCTTAAGCAATCCTGCTTCTTCCTGCCCTGGGCATGAATCATTCGTTTATCCAGTGGGCAGTGCTCATGTTCAAGTAACTCTTATTTTACTTAATTATGGCCCCAGGGCATCAAAGTAGTGATTCTGGCTATTCCAATATGCCAAAGAGAAGTCATAAACTGCTTCCTTTAAGTGAAAAGATGAAAGTCCCCAATAAGGAAAGAAAAAACTTGTATGCTGAGGTTGCTAAGAGCTACGCTAAGAACGAATGTTCTATCTGTAAAATTGTAAAGAAGGAAAAAGAAATTTGTGGTAGTTTTGCTGTCGTACCTCAAACTGCAAAAGTTACAGCCACAGCGCATGGTAAGTGCTTAGTTAAGATGGAAAAGGCATTAAATTTGAGCATGGAAGATGAACAGAACACAGCCAGTGACTGGAATGGCTGGCTGGGGAGCTTTTCCTGGACTCTTCCTGCTGGCTGTGGAACCACTCACTCGGTCCCTGTGTGACAAGGGAATAGAGCGTTGCAATGGGAATAGGCTTGCCATGGTCACCTGTGTGCTAGTCAAGGAGGTAAAGGTAGGTACAGGTTTCTAAAGGAAAAAGAGAAAAGTACAGTAATATACCCAAAGAATGGAAAGAATCATGTTGAAGGATAGTCCTGTAATCCCATGTTTATCACAGCTTTATTCACAAGCCAAGATATGGAAACCACCTAAATGTCCATAGACAGATGATTGGACAAGGAAAATGTGGTATATATACACA
>NW_007799792.1:0-1244 GCF_000696425.1 Galeopterus variegatus | reverse complement strand
GCTTCCTCGGGTCGAGGCCTTCCTCTGTCTCTGGGGCTTGCTCCCTGTCGGTGGCTTTCTCGGTCTCGGGGGCTTCCTCGGCCACAGGGCCTTCCTCGGTATCGAGGGCTTCCTCCATCTCTGGGGCTTGCTCCCTGTCTCTGGCTTCCTCAGTCTCGGGGCCTTCCTCCCTCCGCGTCGGGGGCTTCATCTGCGTTGGGGCTTCCGCCCTTTCAGGGTCTTCCTCCCTCTCCGGGGCTTCCTAAGTCTCGGCGGCTTCCTCGGTCTCTGGCACTTCCTACATATCAGGGGCTTCCTCCTTTTTTGGGCTTCGTCCGTGACAGGGGCTTACTCCGTCTCGGGGCTTCCTCCAACAGCTGCTTCCTGCATGTCAGGGGCTTCCTCGATCACGGGCTTCCTCCGTCTCGGTTGCTTCTTCCGCGTCGGGGGCTTCCACCACGTCGCGGGCTTCCTCCGTATCGGGGCTTCCTCCATGTCCTGTGGCTTTCTACGTCTCGGGGCATTCTTCCACTTCGGGGCCTTCCTCCCTCCACGTCCGGGGCTTCCTCGGGTCAAGGCCTTCTTCCGTCTCTGGGGCTTGCTCCCTGTCGGTGGCTTTCTCGGTCTCGGCAGCTTCCTCGGTATCGGAGGCTTCCTCCGTCTCGGGGGCTTCCTCCGTCTCAGCGGTGGCTTTCTACGTCTCGGGGCATTCTTCCATTTCGGGGCCTTCCTCCCTCCACGTCCGGGGCTTCCTCGGGTCAAGGCCTTCTTCCGTCTCTGGGGCTTGCTCCCTGTCGGGGGCTTCCTCGGTCTCAGCGGCTTCCTCGGTATCAGGTCCTTCCTCCGTCTCGGGGGCTTCTTCCGTCTCTGGGCCTTCGACCCTCCGCGTCTGGGGCTTCCTCGGGTCAAGGCCTTCTTCCGTCTCTGGGCCTTCGACCCTCCGCGTCTGGGGCTTCCTCGGGTCGGGGCCTTCCTCAGTCTCTGGGGCTTGCTCCCTGTCGGTGGCTTCCTCGATCTCGGGGCCTTCATCCATCTCGGGGCCTTCCTCCCTCCACGTCGGGGGCTTCCTAGGGTCGAGGCCTTCCTCCGTCTCTGGTGCTTGCTCCCTGTCCGTGGCTTTTTCGGTCTCGGGGTCTTCATCCATCTTGGGGCCTTCCTCCTTCTCGGAGGCTTCTTCGGCGTCGGGGGGCTTCCTCCACGTTGGGGGCTTCCTATGTCTTGGGGGCTTCCTCGGTCTCAGGGCTTCCTCTGTCTGGGGGCTTCCT
>NW_007799791.1:0-1244 GCF_000696425.1 Galeopterus variegatus | reverse complement strand
GATCCGTTGCCGGTCACGAAAAAAGACAAAAAGGAAAAATAAAATAAAATACCACTTCCAAACAGGCGGCCCACCACAGCCACCACCACAGTGGTTGCCCAAAAGTAGCTCAATACCCCAGTAGTAGCCACAGCTGTCATTCAGGTGGCCTGCCAGATACTCAACTGTATTGACACAAGAAGTGTCACCAGTGGACACCAGAAAAAGAAGATGTCTCTCTTCTCAAAGCCCACTCCACAGTAATAAAAGAAGCAGCTGCTCTACCAGTTGACCAGATATCAACATAAAGATACTGGAAATATGAAAACACAAGAAAATATGACAAAACCAAAAGAAAACAGTAATTCTCAAATACCAGACCCTATGGAGCAGGAAACCCTTTAAATGACTGAAAAGAAATTCTGAGCCAACTACATTAAGGAAACTCACTGAGGTACAAGAAGACTCAGACAACATAATGAAACAAGAAAAAAATCCAGGATATGAAGGAGAAAATTTACTGAGAGATTAATACCTTTAAAAATAATGTAGCAGAACTCATAGAACTGAAAGATTCATTCGACAAAATAAAAAACACAACCAAGAGCTTAAGAAGCAGGCTAGAACAAGCAGAAAGAAGGATTTCTGATCTTGAAGATAGTCTTTTTGAAATAACCCAGGCAGATAGGGGGAAAAAAAAGGAAAAATGAATTTTAAACAAGTGAAGCAAATCTAGGAGAGCTAGCAGACAACCTTAAGCGCACAAACATTTGAATCACGGGCGTTCCAGAAGGGTTGGAGAAAGGAAAAGTCATGGACAACCTATTCCGCAAAATAATAACAGAAAACTTCCCAGGTATAGAGAGAGATACGGATCTTCAGACCCAAGAGGCTCAAAACTCCCAGAACAGATTTAACCCCAAAAGATCCTCTCCAGGACACACTATAGTCAAACTGGCAAAGCTCAAAGACAAAGAGAGAATCTTAAAAGAAGCCAGAGAAAAGCATCAAGTCACCTATACAGAAGTTGCCATCAGACTAACAGCAGAAGTCTCAACAGACACTCTACAGTCCAGAAAAAAATGGAACGATATATTCAGAATACTAAAAGAAAAATCAGTCAGCCAAGAGTACTATACCCAGCAAGGCTAATCTCCAGAAACAAGGAAAAAATAGTATATTTTCCAGACAAACAAAAACTTCAGGAGTTTACCACTACACGACCAGCCTTACAAGAAATCTTCAAGGAAAGTCTGCATTTGGAA
>NW_007799790.1:0-1244 GCF_000696425.1 Galeopterus variegatus | reverse complement strand
CCCATGGCCTTGGTGTTGTCAGCACCGCACTCTCCCGAGTGAGCCACGGGGCCGGCCCTGATATTATTTAAATTGGCCATGTTTTGTGCTGCTTTTGCCATTTCTACCAGCAACCACTGTGATGGACTCTGGTTCTCCTATAAAGGCTTACCAATTGTGGTGGCTTCCTGAGGCAGGAGCTGTTATTTCTGTGACCCAGTTCTGTGGTGCTGCTCTCAAAGTCACATCTCAAAGCTCAACCTAGGCCTGTTTCTTCTACAAAGCATGTAATGAAATGAATCTCCATAAACTAGATTAGATTAATCCTATTCCTTGCCACTGAACCTGTCTGATTCCCTGTGATTATAGTTTTAGATTATTTCCTTAAAGTAAAAGCCTTTTTATCCATAGGCATAAATTCCAAGTTGACCCAATCTCAGTTACAATCAAAGAAATGAAAATTGCCTCTTAAGCTCGCAAAATGCTTTAATGATACTAATTAATACTGGTAGTGTTGCAATGAAACAGATATTCTCAACACTACAGCTTGAAAAACAAATAAGTATAAGGTCTTTGGAAAGCAATTATATAATAAGAATCAAGAACCTTGAAAAGTTCGTTTCCTGTGACCCAAAAATCCTTCTTAGAATACTAATTTTAAAATACAGAAAAAAAGTTATATACACTACGAAGTTGACTGCTGTATTACTTATAATAATCAAAAAGTGGAAACAATCTAAGACTACAATCACAGGGAATGTAAAATAATTATGTGTTGTATATGTGACTTGGTCATAGCAATACTGAGTTATGTTTACATGATTCTAATAAATTTTAAAATCAAAATGGTAAATTTTTTGAGTACTGTGATAAAAAAAATATGAAAAATAAACATATAAACATGCATGGAAAGTATAAAGTCAATAAACCAAAATGATAGAATAGTATTCCCTGGTGGAGAGTCTAGGCAGCATTTTTTGTTTATTTCTTTCACTTTTCTGGTTTTCCCCACTTAATTTCTTTAATTAAAATGTATATTTTTAAGTAGAAAAATAATTTTTTCAAAAAAAGTTATGTCTAACTCACCAGCATGAAAACGTTTGTGGTTAAGCTTCCACTGCTCAAATTCATCATCCCCCACCCCCCACCAACATCCAGTATTTATTGAGCAGGCCCTTTAATGTCAAAAGAGTCTAGTGCCATACATTGATTTCTATGATCTTACTGAAAAACTGCTAGGTGCATAGAAAGGCATTTGTGCATGG
>NW_007799789.1:0-1244 GCF_000696425.1 Galeopterus variegatus | reverse complement strand
TTCTGGTATCTTTCCTTTGATGTTTAGTCATTGTGGCAAGGGATTTCATGGTCCACTGCTTCTACACTACTGTTTGGCTAGAATGCTGCTGGGGCTGCCAATTTGGCATGGCTGCATCAGTGTCTGCTTGGTTGCCCACTGGTGCCTCAGGTGCGTGGTCACCTCGGGTCTTGGGCCTCTTCAGGGAGGTGCCTCTCTGGTCGGTGCGCACTCGGCCAGGCTGGGTATTGATTCTGGCGGTGGTGACGTGTACCTGCTGGGTTGTGTACTGGCACCACAGGGCATTTGGTCTCCATGGATCTCAGGCCTCTCTGGCGGGGTGCCTCTCTGATCAGCATGCACTTGGCTGGGCTGGGGATGGAGTTCAGTGGCAGTGAGGCCTATCTACTACAAGAGGTTTTTAAATAAAATTATTAGATTAAATTAACCAAATCTTAAAATAGAAATTTCTTAACAGTCAATGCATACCATTTGAATTTTAGAATTTATCACAAGAAGTTAAAAGTTTGAGAAAATAACATAATTTCTTAAGGAATATACTTAGATTAGAATTCATAGTTTCTGATAGAACATGAAATTCCCTCAGGCTCTAGGCCCATCTCAGCACAGGCTGGGCCCCAAAGCCCCAGACTCTAGACCAGCACCTGTAGACCCAGCCTCCAGCCTTATCCCAGCACCAGGTTGGCAACTGTGGGCCCCGACTCCAGGCCAGGACCCAAAGACATAGCCTCCAGGCTGGCTCCAGTGGTCCCAGGCTCCAGGCCAGCCCCCAGGGTCCTACACTTTATCAGACCCACATCCAGACCACTCCAACCTACCCAGTGTCCACACCCACTCCAGCAGACCCAGGAGTCAAGCCCATCTCAGTAAACCCCAGTGCTGAGACAGCCTTTTCAGAGACAGGCTCGAGGCCTGCCCAGTGCTAAGTAGACCTCTATGGCCCCAGGTTTCAGGCTGGCTTCCAAGGCCCACACTATAGCCAATCCAGGATCCAGACCTGCTCCAGCAAACCCAGGGTCCAGGCCTGTCCTAGTAGACCACAGCACTAGTACAGTTCCTATGGCCCAAGAATCCAGGTTCACCCTGCAAACCCAGTCTCCAGGCCTACCTCAGAGCCAAGCTGGTCTCTGTGGCCCTAGGACCCAGTCTAGCCCTCATGGACCTAGTCTCCTCATACAGTCAGGCACCAGGCCAGCAACCCTGAAACCACGTCCCCAACTGGACCCTACTGACCAAGGTTCCAG
>NW_007799788.1:0-1244 GCF_000696425.1 Galeopterus variegatus | reverse complement strand
GTTGTAGCAAATGTCAGGATTTCCTTCACGTTAAAGGCAAGATAATATTCTTTTGTATGTATACACCACAGTTTTTTTATCCACTCATCCGACAATAGATGTTTTAGGTTGTTTCCATATCTTGGCTATTGCGAATAATACTATATATAATGAACGTGGGAGTGCAGATATTTCTTCAAGATCCCGATTTCAGTCCCTCTTGTTAAATGTCCACAAGTGAGATTGCTGGATCATATTGCAGTTCTATTTTTAATTTTTTTAGAAACCTCCCTACTGTTTTCCATAATGGATACACCAATTTACATTCCCACCAACAGTGTAGAAGGGTTCCCTTTTCCCCACGTTCTTAACAACATTTGTTATCTTTTGGTTTTTTTGTTTGTTTTTGCTTTTGTTTTTATAATGGCTATCCTAATAGGCATGAAGTGATATCTCATTATGATTTTGATTTGCATTCCCTGATGTTTAGTGATGCTGGGCACCATTTCATATACCTGTTGGCCATTTGTATATCTTCTCTGGAAAAATGTCTATTCTGTACCGTTGTCCATTTTTGAATAGAAATTTTTTATTTTGCTATTGAGTTGTATGAGTTCCTTATATATTTTGTATATTAACTCTTTATCACGTATATGGTTTGCACATATTTTCTCCCATTCCATAGATTGCCTTTAGATTTGGTTGATTATTTCCTTTGTCATGCAGAAGCTTTTTAGTTTGATGTAGTCTCACTTGTCTATTTTTTTGCTTTAATTGCCTGTGCTTTTGATGATGTCATACCCAAGAAATCATTGCCAAGACCCTATGTTTTCTTCTAGGAATTTTATAGTTTCAGATCTTAAGTTTAAGTCTTTAATCCATTTTGAGTTGATTTTTGTGTATGGCCATTCAGGGCCTTCAGTGATTCTACATAGATATTAGGATTGTTTGTTCTGTTTCTGTGAAAAATACCATTGAAATTTTAATAGGGATTTTATTGAATCTGTAGATCATTTTGGATAGTGCAAACATTTTAACCACATTAAGTCTTCCAATCCATAAACATGAGATGTCTTTCCATTTATTGTTTCTGCTTTAATTTTTTTCATCAATGTTTTATAGTTTTCAGTGTAGGAGTCTTTCAGCTCCTTGGTTAAATTTATTCTAAGTATTTTACTCCTTGCGATGCTATTGTAAATGGGATTGTTTCCTTTATTTCTTAATGGACAATTCATTGTTAGTAGATAGAAATGCTACTGACTTTT
>NW_007799787.1:0-1244 GCF_000696425.1 Galeopterus variegatus | reverse complement strand
TTTTTTTTTTTTTTTTACTTACAGTTGAAATGCCTTATTGATGAAATTTCAAGTAAGAGAATTCTTGCCAACTTCTGGCTTTCTAACTGGTGAGACCATGGTTTTACAGAAAATTGGAGATGTGCAGAGTGATTCATCAGATATATGTTTGCAATTGAAATAAGTAGAAATTTAAATATACAGTTTTACAATAAAGCTGGAAGTCAATATTCATATCAAACATTGACACTAAAGTTATAATTTGAAGCCGTATGTCAATTATAAAATAACTTTTTAAGCCGCTCTAAATCCTACTTAGGCTTCATAAATCAATCTACATATAGATACTTGCAATTTTACATAAGTCTTGAAGGAGCCATTTTTTTTCATAAATAAGTTTGCTATCAAGTTTGCTATCAAGTTTCTATAGGTATGGTCCTAAGGATTACCTAAAAAGAGTTACTACAATTTTTTAGAGAATAAACGAGGAGTGATTTAAGGAAAAATAAAGAATATGTTTAGTTTCCAATTGGGAAAAAAATATTGAATTTTAAATTCAACACAAAGGCCATATTACATATAACATGGCCAATTTTAGCCATGTAACATTGATTATAAGTAAATGATAAAACTTAAAAGTTGTTTTATGTCTATTATATGTATCTCTTAGAAATAAGAGTCTTATTTATTAATAAGATTGATAAATATTACATAACTTTTAAGGTAAATATTCAAGAAGTTGAAAAATTAAATCCATGTGCTTGATTCCCAAATGCTTGATGTCCCATAATACAAAAATGACACCCATTTAGAAAATGTACTTTTCAATTTATACTATCATATCACAATTCTTATGGCATCATATATAAGGTTGTGAAGATCATTCACTATTATGAAGTAGTGAATCTTCTTTTTTAACAGAAGCAGGAAAAGAAAACCAGCTGCCTCCAGAATTTCAAGTTTGAACACTTCTAACCATATCGCTTTGATCCTGTGAATGCCTGAGGGCTTCTACTACTTTCTATCTACTACTTTCTACATTTCTGATGCTATTGTAGCTGACATTTCAAATTCTTTAGTAGACATCACAAACTTTGGTTCTATCGTTCACTATATCAAGGTTTAAAGTGATTAATAAATTAAGATAATTTTACTTTTTTATTGGCTAAAAATTGGATGAGAGCATGTGACACTTTTTCATATGTACATATATTGCTTTTACATTTTCATGTACATATACATGTATTTGTGTAAAATATGTAATA
>NW_007799786.1:0-1244 GCF_000696425.1 Galeopterus variegatus | reverse complement strand
GAACAATTGGACGTCTATATGCAAAAAATGAATCTTTATGTATACTTCACCCTAAATACAGAAATTAACTCAAAGTGTATCATGTAAATGTAAAACCTAATTAAAAATCTACTAGAAAACATAGGAGAAAACCTCTGTGACCTTGGTTGGTCGACACTAAAAGTATGATTCACTAAAGAAAAATTTGATAAATTGGACTTCATTGAAATCAAAATTTTTTTCTCTGCAAAAGACACTGCTAAGAGAATGAAAAGACAACCCACTGAATAGGAAAAAATAGTTGTGAATAACATATCTGGCAAAGGACTTGTATCCAGAATATGTAAAGAACTTCCAAACTCAACAATTAAAAAAAAAAAACCCTAAACAACCCAATTACATTGGCAAAAAATTGAACAGATAGTTTACTAAAGAAGATATACAGATGGCAAATAAGCATATGAATATATGCTCGACATCAGTAGTCATCAGGGAAATTGCATAACTATTAGAGTGTCTAAAAAATATGACAATACCAAGTCATGGTGAGGACAAGGAGGGACTGGCTGTCTCACACTGTTGGTAGGAATGTAAAATGGTACAGCCACTTTAGAAAACAGTTGGCAGTTTCTTATAACATTAAACATACACTTATGATACGACTCAGTAATCCCACCCCAAGAGAAATGAAAGCTCACGATCAGCAACAATCTGTACATGGGTGCCTCTGTCAGCTTTATTCTTAATCACAAAACTGGAAAAAACCCAAATGTCCCCGAACATTTGGGGAATGGATACACGGTGGTACATCTCTCCAGTGGAATATTCAATAATAAAAGAAATGAATTATTGATACATATGACAGCATGAATAAATCTGAACGTCATTATGCTAAGGGAAAGATGCCAGACTCAAAGGGCACATACTGAATGTTTCTATTTCTATGACATTGGGAAGCGGTAAAACTATAGAAGTGGAGTGGTTGCCAGGGGTTAAAGGTGGTGGGTGGTTTGACTACAAAGGGCTGATCAACTATCCTGTATCCTGACTGTAGAGATGGTTAAACAACTCCATGCATTTGTCAAAACTCAGAACTATACACCAAAGAATGAATTATACTGTGTATCAGTTAAAAAAAATAAATTTAGAAAGCATGAACAAACAAAAACAATACAGAAAAAAATACATGCTCATTGTACAATATTCCAAAAATACAGAAGTCTATAATTCCATCTCCTAATGATAACTACAGTTATCCTTTGAGC
>NW_007799785.1:0-1244 GCF_000696425.1 Galeopterus variegatus | reverse complement strand
TCTGAAGAATGAGTAATGACACGGGGAAATCCCTTAATATCATACTAAATGAAAAATTAGAATGCAAAACTCCATATATAGTATGTTAGCAATTTGGTTATATGTATGTATGCTATAGACATGGCACTTCCTCCCTCCCTCCCTTTTTCCTTTTACCAAAATGTTAACAGTTTACCTTGGTGGTGAGATTGTTGAAGATGTTTGGTTTTTATTTACATACTTTTAAATTTTTACTGTAGTACTTTTAACTCTGAACATATATTAATTATATACGAAGAAAAAAGAAAAACAGACCTAAAAGCAGATGGTAAAATGGTATGATATGAAGGGAACTTAATCTTTAATTAATTAACCGTGTTATTTTGTGTGATAAGTAATATATGAATACATTCACATTTGAATATGTGCTTCAAGCCATACAGAAGTCTTTAGAGGGAGATGTGGAAGCTTCTCTCATAACCACTCCCATCTGCAAAGGAAACACTGAATACTTTGGTGAATTTCCTTCCAATCCTTTCTCTACACACATATATGTATATATACGTACACATAACATATTTATGAACATACTATATATAACAATTTTAATAAACATAAGTAAGGCAATGCCATATGGATTTGCTATATTATATTTTTAGAGTTGTCTTAGAGACCCTTCCACACAAGTAGATATGGGTCTATCTCATTCTCGTTAGTTGCAAAGTCCTTCCCTATTATTAATGAGCATTTACATTGTGTCCTTCTTTCCCCTATTACAAACAATCCTGTAACAGATTTCCTTGCACATAGATTTTTGGGCACATGTACACGTCTGTCTTTGGAATAGATTCCCTCAAGTGAGATTGCTGGACCTAAAATGTATGTGTATTTTATTTTATTTTATTTTATTTTTTCCTTTTTGTGTCTTTTTTCGTGTCCGGCAACGGATCGCAACCCTCAGTGTCGCACCCGTACCGGACCGGGACCGGCAACGGGATCGCAACCCTCGGTGTTGCGCCCGCACCTCGCTCAGCCAGTGAGCGGGAACCGGTCTGTATGTGGGATCCGAACCCTCGGCGGGAGAGGCGCTGCGCTCTCAAGCGGCACACTGTAGCAGTGCGCCACCGGTCCGGCCCTGTATGTGTATTTTAAATTTTGCTAGATAAATCCAAATCATCTTCTAAATACATTTTACACTTCCATTTACCCCCACAAACAGTGTACAATAATGTCCTTTTCCTAAAGGAACTCTGTATAATACTTGC
>NW_007799784.1:0-1244 GCF_000696425.1 Galeopterus variegatus | reverse complement strand
AGAACCATTATTTTTTTAGAACAACTTTAGGAAATGAACTTTTAAACACTCACTTCTGCTTCTGTTTCTACCAGAAAGGAATGGGAGAGTATTCCCATCTCATTTGTATTCCCAGCCTTCTTTTTAGATAAGAGTGCATACAGTACTGAGTGACATGGTTTAAAAAGAAGTTGCCAAGTAGTTTTGTTGTGCATTTCCTTAACACCTAATATTAATGCCCTGAAGATTTAAATGATCTTATTTGTATAACTGGCAATTTTGCCAGATATGACTTTCCCATATCCCGGAAGGGCAATTCTGTCAAAGTAAGAATTTGCTGTTACTATCATTATCTTCCAGAAGAGAATTGAACGTATTCTTTTTCCGTAATTCTGAGATGCAGTTTTCCCACTTTTTCACATTTCTGAAATTGGAATGCGTATGCAGTAGGTATGTGTTTAATATGGTAGTTTTTTTCCTCCAAGAAAACCCAGTTTTTAAGTCAATTATTTTATATTATATTCTGTTGTATCTTAGAATGGAAAGTACTATTTTGGTATTTTATACTTTCTTCAAAGGTAAGTTTCAATTTTCATATTTTATACTTTCTTCAAAGGTAGGTTTCAAGACAAATATGTGAAGCTCCTGTGTCTCTGGGGAGCAGACACAGACTCAGACTCCCTGAAGGAGAGGGCAGATTATTGTAAAGATAAGAAAGAACTTAAAACTAGAAAGCTATCTAGGACTGATGCAGCTCTATGGACCAGCTTCGGTCTCTGTATCTCCTTCCTGGTCTACACGGCCTGTTCCTTTTTACCTCTCTGCCCCCTTGTTTCACTGATACAGCCAATCTTTTCTCTTTTCACCAGTTCAAATTCAGGAGAGAACCATTCTGATTGGTTTAGCTAATTACAATCATCAGCTGAGTAACCCACACAGACAGTATTTGGTCAGGAGCTAATGATCTTACCATGAAAAGGGGCCTGATGCTACTTCCCTGCAGGGAAGGGGGTTTGGCATGATAAAAATCCTCATTAACATATTCATGGAAACAAAAGTAGTCTTTCCCTGGTTATTCAAAAGGACAAGTCCAAGAAATGGCTTAATGAACTCTTTAATTATGACAGATCTTTTATGTGAGACTACTATAAAGATAAAAACAAGGATAAAAGCAAGTTGGTAGGGCTGTGGGAGGTAATTGGGACAACATGTCAGATTTTCTATTACTTACAGCCTGTAACTGTATTGTCTGAGTCAGAGTTCTA
>NW_007799783.1:0-1244 GCF_000696425.1 Galeopterus variegatus | reverse complement strand
CTTTAAAATGCAAGCTCCATGTAGAAACTTTTGTTTTGGTCATTGCTATATCCCCGGTGCTTTGAACAGGTTCTGAGTAGGTTTGTAGCAATCTCTCAGTAAATATTTGGAGAAAAAGAGAGACAGTGTCCTACTTCCAGCCTGTAGTTCCTTAGGCACCTCCAATGATTAGCACTAACACTGATCGTTTCTGTAATGTCAGAAAGATATTTCCTACAGATAACCAACACAAAAAGATATTTTAAATAGATAGCCAGGTTTCGAGAGTGGCAATTAGAAGAAAACGTTAGGAAATCATTTGGAAGGGCTTTCAATTTGATGGGAGAGATTTTAGGTAGAACAGATGGATATGAAATGTCTGAGGCTAAAAAACACAGAAGAATGAGGAACAATTAGCCAATGTGTAAGTGGTAAATGGCTTGAAACCCCGTGACAGACATTTGTAAATGGGCATGTGTGAAAAATAAAGATCTCCCTGTGAAGAGGGTGAAGGCAACACCTTGTGCCACTCCTGTTAAAAGCGTCACCCAAAGCCGGTGATTATGCGGCTTTGTTAAGGCCGGCTGCTGAGATCGCGTTATTGTACACAGCCCATTAAGAAGCTTCCGGAGCAGAGACAGGAGGCTAATTTGGGGAAGCAAGTGGGTTAGCATTCATTTCAGAAAGTCCTCTCCCAGCCACACGTGCTACTTGGAAATGGACAGCCTCATTCTAAGGGTGACTGTTCTGTTAGATGAATCCCCTCATTTGTGTACGTGGTTTCTCACTCCAGGCAGTTAAATATTCACAAGTATCACCTGGCGCCCAGAGAAACATGCCCTGTCTACTAGATCTTACAAACTTTATATTTTCTTTGCTTCCAAGTTCAATTAAAACAGTTTCCCCAGTGTAGTTTCTTTGATTTACTACAATGTATGCCCAAAACTCAGCCAGGTTATGACTGATTTATAAAACACAGTATCCTGTTTATGAACAAAAGATGCTCTAAAGTAACCGACAAGCTCTGCTGACAGAGCATTTTGCTCATGCTATGGGAGACTTTGTTTTCTCCCCTCCTCAACTCTTTTCAAGATTGCTGGCATGGTATGATCAATCACGTCATGCGTGTCATCCATGCAACTGGGGGGGAAATACAGCCTTCTAAAAATCACATCGAAGTTAAGAATGCCATGCAGTTTTTCTTAGATAGATAGATAGACAGACAGACAGATAGATAAACAAACAAACAAACAAAGGCTTTTCTC
>NW_007799782.1:0-1244 GCF_000696425.1 Galeopterus variegatus | reverse complement strand
TCAGTCTCCCAGGCTCTCTGAACCTGTAGGAACAGATTATTCCAGCTGCCACTGTTACCCCAACCTGGTGGCTTAAAGCAACCCCCATTCTTTGCCCTGTCCTGGATTCTATCCACCAGGAATTTGGGCAGGGCGCCGTGGGCATCATAGGATAGTGGTGGCTCTTTGGTGATTTGTCATGGTTCATCATGCCTGAACAGGTGACCGGAGCAGTTGTTTAATTCTCGTGGTAAAGACAGATAAGCACGTGAGCAGTGCCCTTCATTCACAGGGTCTCACGACTCCACAGCAGTGTCATGCTCCGTGATGTGGGGAGGCAGCGGCGGTGGCCGCGTCTGCAGCTGCAAGGGCTGGTGGCTCCCTGTAACCCAGACAGCAGCACAGCAAGGGTGGCATGTCCTGAAAGGAGGTGCTGGCCTGGGCGCCCAGCCCCACCGGTGGTGAGGTCGGGAGTCACTGAGGAGCGAGGTGCCTTAGCCCGCAGGCCTGGCGGCTTCCGGGGAAGGTTGTGTTTTCTTAGCGGGCCGGGCCTTTCATCTCCTCCCCTCTGCGGCTCTGCCGCCTTAATCCACCCTAACTCCGTCCCCATCGCTTTGTTTACTCTCTCTTGCACCTTAAACCACATTATGAAAACCAATAAAGAGTACTTAGGGTAAAAAATCGCTCCAAATGTGGTTATTTAATCCTTGTACCTTGGCAAACATAGCTCAGTTCCTGTTGTACATCTTTGGATTTTTGCACTCTTTAAAGTATTTGATGAAATTTAAGAAAATAGTAAGATAAAATTATCCACTCGCACGTTGAAAGGTTAAATTGACTCAGAATTAAGTCTTTTAACCTTTGCGGCCACTGCCCTACCTCACCCGCCCCGTCCTGGTTTGCATCTAGCCAGGCGCAGACGCCTCTCTCTGGGCACCAGGCTGTTTGTGAGGCCTCCAGAAGAGGGGCGCTCATTGGGGTCACAGAAAAATGTTCAGGCTGGCCGATTGGTGAACGGTGGGGCTGCTCTGGTCCAGATCAGAAACCGTGAGAGCGAGATGGGGAGAGAGAAAAGAGGTAAATGACCATGAAGCCTGTTTCTGGTTTTCACCTGAGAAGAGAGGTTTGGTGGATGACTTGTTTGTTTGTTTTAAAGAAGGCACTGAGGGCCAGCGTGGCTCACTCGGGAGAGTGCAGTGCTGATGGCACCAAGGCCACGGGTTCAGATCCCTATATAGGGATGGCCGGTTAACTCACTGGCTGAG
>NW_007799781.1:0-1244 GCF_000696425.1 Galeopterus variegatus | reverse complement strand
GGGCATAAAGAATAATTACGATTTGTAACAATATATATGCTAGTAATACTGATTTAATCAAGATATCTCAATGTTCAACCCCCAAAATATGTATAATTGATTTTAATTCAATAAATAAAATAAATTATTTTTTAAAAATGTTGTGGGTCCTTTTCTCCTAGCTCATATATCACTAAGTCAAAATAATTGATTCACAATTTTGTAACCCCCCGTAAAATGGAAGCCTCTCCAGAGGGTGGACTTAATCCTATCAGTCTGATATCTGTCAAAAAGTCCTGAATACTCGTGCCCCTGCAGTGCTCTCCACTTCTTCAGTTCACAGCTTTGGTGCCACCTATTCTGAGATGTTTTCCTGATCTTCCGTGTTAAGGACCCCCCTGTTTATGTACTCATATCCTCATTTGTTCCTTCACAGCATGCAGGAAAATTATATCAGATAATCCTCTAATTACTTATTTAGTATTTGTCTCCCAGAAGAATATGTAACTTCCCTGAAGTAATAGACTTTACCTGACTCAGCAACAGGCCCCAGTATCAGGGAAGCAGATATCAGAGGTATCATCCGTTCTACATACAGCATCGCCCTGAGGAACCAAAGCAGGAGAGTTGGAGAACTGTGTTCCCAACACATTTTCTCTTCCCATTTTCACCTGGTCTGCTTGCTGTAGAGATATGCTTATGCTATGGGTATAGATTTTCCTGGGCCTGTACCAAGATAACTGAGTTACAACACCTACTAGTCCTGGCAGTACCTTCAAATCCTGCTCTGCACTTGATGCCTTCTTGGGTGTCTGTTTCTGAATGTGAGAGGCACATGTTAAATAATAACAATTAGTGGCTTTTCTCTTTCCTTTGAGAGCCTACAAATAATTTTATATCTATTATTGCATTTATTGCCTCAAAAATATGAAAGGTATATAACATTTTGGTTATGAGAAAAATAAGGAATTAGAAGTCTGGAATGAAAAGAGAAAGACACAGTGAGTCCACCGTGAGCATCCACATCCTTGGACTCCTTCCAGAAATACATTTCCCCCGCATGCCATCTTTCTATAAGGCAAAGAGAGTCAAGGAGGTTTGTGGGAGAATAACTGGGAAATCAACAAGTCTTAGAAAGTTCTAAGGAAAATTCTTACATAAAAAGGAGGTGATCGTATATAAGCCAGCACTCAGTAAAAGCAAAGGTGAAATACATTGGTCCATTTGTTCATCTAAAGATATCTATGGGCTCCTTCCTGAAAATC
>NW_007799780.1:0-1244 GCF_000696425.1 Galeopterus variegatus | reverse complement strand
AGGGTCTGTCCCCAGCTTGCTGCTCTGGGCTTATCTGCCAAGTCCCACCTGCCCACATGGAATGCCCTTTCCCACACCTCCAGGCCTTTGACAGGCTACATCCTCTGCAGTAACACCCTCCCACTCGAGTTGGCTTATTGAGGGCCGCCCCATCCTCCAGGGCCAGCTCAATGTCTCCCCTCTGGGCCTCCACAGCCTGCTCATGCCCATCCTCACCAAATGAATGAACAAATTCCTCAAACACTCACATCCCACCCTGACCCCAGACAAAATGTGAAGCCACTGCTGGAGCACCAGGGACCCTAAAAGTGGCTGGGCCCTGCTGTACCCAGAAACCAAGGCTTGGGCTAAACCATGGGTGCTGAGCAGCCATGCCAGGGTGACCTTACCTTTGCTGATGGCTTCGTCCCCTCCCAGCTCCGTGTGTCCATGGATGGGGGGACCTGGTAGATGTCATGTCCTATTCCAGCGGAAGGTGGCACCTGGTAAATGTCCTGGGCAGGACTTCCAGGTCCTGGGGGAACCTGGTAAAGGTCTGTGGCTGGGCTGGGAAATGGGTGATGGGGTGTCTGCTTCGAGAATGTGGACGTCTGCTTGGCCGGGGGTGACTGGAACTGAGGGCTGGGCCCAGGGGCTTGGTAGAGGCCTTGCTGAGCCTTGCTGGGAGTGGGCACCAGGTAGACGCTGTCGGGCTGTGGTGGGTATGCAGCAGGGAGCATGGGTGTATACTGGGAGGCCGGGGGCACCGCAGTGTGGAGGCCCTGTAGGAGGCCGGGCTGGGCTGGGACGGTGGGTGGGCCAGGGCCAGGCCCTGCCAGCTTCTTGTCATACATGCCCACCAAGATCTTGAGGCGGTTCCCAGGCACGATGCCTTGGCGCCCATGCAGTGAGCAGAGCCACCAGCCATCCAGGCCCTGTGTGTCCCGCTCCAGCACCGTCATGATGTCGCCCTTGCGGAAGGAGAGCTCATCTGGGGACTCGGCTACATTGTCGTAGAGGGCTTTGGCCAGCACGTTCTGGGAAGAGAGGACACAGGGATGATGGTTAGGGCAGAAGGACTAACACAGGGGTTGGGGAGGCCTCAGGTGACTTGCCCAGGCCCCACCCCCCTCCAGGACTGAAGAGGCAACTGGCTTTGTTACCAGGAAAGGAACTCAGTTGGGTTTGGCAAAATTGTGGTGCCTTTGCCCCCACTGTCCCTGCCTGTCCCCCAGTAGAAATGCCCAGCTTATCCTGGCATTTCT
>NW_007799779.1:0-1244 GCF_000696425.1 Galeopterus variegatus | reverse complement strand
TCTCTTCTCCCCACCCTGGAGGAGGGGTGACTGCTGATCACCCGTCAGCTCGGGCTGACTGGTACTCTGGTAGGGCAGGGAGGACTGGGGCAGGTAGGGCTGGAGCCGGAGCCTCCGGCACCCACTCATGCAGCCCGATCCACCCACGAGAGATGGCGCTGGCAGGTCACTGCCCCTGTTTCTCTAGGAGCCCCCGCTGTGCCCAGCATTCACATGAGCACTCTCAATGTAATACAGAATCCAGCCTGTCACAGTGCTGCTGAGAAACCTGCACCATGGGGAAGAAGATGGCCAAGCCTCCTCCTGTGGCATCCCAGGTCCCGGGTCACCTGCCAAGCACGTCTGCCCAGTGCTGTTCCCGCAACTCTTCCCAAGAACCCCGTGCACGATCTGGATGGGCCTCCGTGGCCCTGTGCACGCAGCACTCGGCAGCCCCTCTTCTGCCCCATCCCTCCTGACCCACCACGCGCCACCTCCTGCCTGCCCTGCTCCCCTCCTTCCGTCCTCATCCCCGTTCACTTGATCACATGCCCTCCTGCACCCTGGGGTGGCTGTCGCTGCTGAACCTCCACCTTCTCTCTGTGATGGGAATGGAGACAGTGAGAGGGCACTTACAGGTGCTGGACACTCTTCCAGGACACTGAAAATTTTTAGACTCATTTTACAGATGAGGAAACTGATAAGTACCTTCCCCCAGATCCACTAGCCAGGCGGGGACGGAGCCCGGTGGCCCCGATGTTCTCTAGGACCCAGTGCACTTTGTTTGGGAACAGGGCTTATCTACTCAGGAACCGTGCAGGTTCCTAGCAGCCGTGGCCTCCCCCTGCTTCGTATCCTTTCCAGAGGGTGACCTGGTGGCTTTCCTGTTCTAGGCAATTGCCACGCAGCCACGATTAACTGGTAGGTTAATGAGCTTTAATGGAGAAAGCTCCTGTTCCAATTTAGCCATGGACAGGGTTTCCAACATGGCGCTGGCAGAGAATGGTCTTGAGGTTCAAGGCTACTTTCTTTTTCTTTTTCTTTTTCTTTTTTCTTTTTTCTTTTTTTTTTTTTTTTTTGTCCTTTTTGAGTCCGGCCACACCGCGCTCAGCCAGTGAGCGCACCGGTCATCCCTATATAGGATCTGAACCCGCGGCGGGAGCGCTGCTGTGCTCCCAGCTCCGCACTCTCCTGAGTGCGCCAGGGGCTTGGCCCTCAAGGCCACTTTCCTGTCATGGTTTCGCTGACATTCTTAACCTATCTAG
>NW_007799778.1:0-1244 GCF_000696425.1 Galeopterus variegatus | reverse complement strand
GAATGATAAACCATGAAATAAATGGAATTCATGGATCAATACCCATGATAGACAGATAGATTCAGTAAGTACATAAATACATGAGAAGAAAGGCTTCTTGCTTACTTTAGAGTGCTGAGGGCTAACTGGTCAACATGGAGGGAGTGCTGGAGTTTGGACATCATCTTGCAACCATCATGGTGAAGATAGGTTAGGCAAGAATCATCAATGGATATTAATCTGGGGTGGGGGACTGGTGAAAGAAAGACACTTGAATATTTTTAAGTGTCTTCCACATACTGATTATCAGTTAAAAAGAGAAAAAAATCAATAGCTATATACTGAAAAGATTGGCAACACTTTGATCAAATATCACCAGTGACAGACAGATGAACATTTGTATCATCAGATGCGATATCCTAAGATACCGTATGACCTGAATCTAATCACAAGGAAACATTAGACAATCCATAATGGATAATCTGCTATTAAGTAGTAGAAAGGCTATATTCTCAACTAGACAGGATCCTGTACTTCAGGAGAGAAAGATGTTGTAAAGGACATTATAAGGTAAACTGAGAAAATTGGAATATAGATGGTATATTAGATAAAAATACAGCGTAATGTAAATATATGACTTTGATCAATGCAACAGTTATGCAGGAAAGGATTCCTACTCCTGGAATACATATTGAAGTATTTAGTGGCAAAGGTCCATGATGTATGTAAACTACCCTCATATTTTTCAGAAAACACATACACACACACATGCAGAGAGTGAGCGAGAAACTCAAGCAAATGGTGAGAAATATTAACAAATGTAAATATGTACAAAGATATTTGAGTGTTTTATACTATTTTATTGTTATAACTTTTTTATTATTTGTTTTTGTAATTATTAATTAATATCCAAATGAATAGGTGAGGGATAAGCTAAACTAGTGATTAGAGAAAAAAATTTAGGTTCGAATGTTTACATCAGGAAGAAAAGTATAAAATTAACAATCTAAGTTTCCACCATAAAGACCAGAAAGAAAAACAAGCAAACTAAAGTAAATAGATGGAAGAAAATAATAAAGATAATAGCAGAAGTTTTAAATAATAAAATAAAGCCCAGAAAAACAAAGAAGCTAAAATTTTTTTAAAATTAATAAATATGATAAACTTCTAGCTAAAAATGAGAGATAAAACATATTATTAAAAAGAGAGCAAAGATATCATTGCCTGTAATATCGTAACAGAAATTAAGGAGCGAATATCACTGT
>NW_007799777.1:0-1244 GCF_000696425.1 Galeopterus variegatus | reverse complement strand
CGGTGTGAAGAGCAAATAATCCAACACAGAACTGAAAGAACAACAAAGTACTTGCAACCAGAGACAAAGTTTCATATTAACTAGTAAAGTCTCATTTCATCAAACTACAACTATAACACCTAGAAGGACCTGAAGTCCTCTGGGCTACCAGAGGGAAGTTCGAGGGCCAGGGGCATCAGCAATGTCCCCTGACATGTACAACCAATCCCAATAGTGGGGGATGAGGGCCTCAGCCATGCTCCCTTGACACAAGCTGCTGCAGGAAGCACCCCAGGCTCTCGCAACATGGGGCAGTGGAGACCTTGGGCCTCAGCTACGTTCCCCTGACACCCACAGCCAGCCCAGCAGTGACCATGGTGCTGACATTGGAAGCACCCTGGGCTCTCCCTACCCGGGGCAGTGGGGGGCCTTGGACCTTGGCCACATCCCCCCTGACACATGTAACCAGCCCAGTGACAACCACAAAGCTGTAGCAAGAAGGGCCCCAGATTCCTGAGCTGGGATGGTGAGGGGTGAGGGCTTTTGCTACACCACCCTGACATCTGCACCCAGCATGGCAATGACCAAGCCACCGCTGAAAGTCCCCTGGTCTCCCCTGTGGAAATGAGGAGGGTGCCACAGGCCTCAATCCCATCCACTCCTCCTTCCTCCTTCCTCCATCTCATTTCCTTCCCCTTTCCCCCTCCCCCTCCCTCCCAACTGCTCCACAAGATATAACAACCACAACTTTTTTTTGAAGTTCTTACAACAAGAAAATGGAGGGGACACACCTGGGTGGGAGTGGGGAGAGGGAGGAGGGAGGGAGGTTTCGGTGATGGGACACAATAAACAACGACATTGTATATTGACAAAATAAAAATAAAAAAAAAAAAATAAAAAAAAACATCCTAGAATGTAAAAAATAATATTAATAAAATTACATTTTCTTTAAAAATAAATAAATTAATTAAAACTCATGGCTTAAAACAACAATCATTACCACTCACATTAAATTGTTGGATGTTTTTTGAATGATCTAGACTAGTCTCAACAGGGCTTAAACACATACTGCAGGTTAGCTAGGAATTCACTGATCTTGATCTAGTGGGGTTTGGTGGTTCTTCTGGGACTACCTGCTGTCCATGTATCTCATGTCTCTAATCCCAGGCATTCACTTCTCCTGACAGTAAATGGAAGCACAGGTGGACAAAAGAAACATTCAAAGCCACTTAAGGTTGAGATTCAGAATGGACACACTGTCACAT
>NW_007799776.1:0-1244 GCF_000696425.1 Galeopterus variegatus | reverse complement strand
GGGCAGCTTTCCCCCTGAGGTCTGCCAGGCAAAGCCTTTGTAATTGCCTAAGGTCAGGCCCAAGAAATCACACAGAGGATTTTCCCCAGAAGCCAGACTCCTTAAATGCCATAAAGATGGGTAATTTGTTCTTGAGCTTGTTTGACAACATAGCAGTGGAACTTACAGCCTTGCATTAGGCTAGGACCATGGAAGATCTTTCTCTTTTGTAAAAAGACAAATAAATTACCTTTACCCACTAGTCCACAAAGGGGAGAAATAAAAGCTTCTTTTTTCCTGGATCTCTATATGTAACAAAATGTCACATGAGAAGTGCAGGACCCAGGGCTATTTATCTTCCTCTGTGGGTTTGGAGTCCAATTTATACTTCATACATGTTGGGAGAATCTTCTTAAACCATTTAGGATCTATCAAGTCAAAGACTTAAAGAACGTGGTAGGTTCTTGGTAGCAACCATTCCAGAGTAGAGTGCACAAGATTTCCACAGAAAACACTAAATGACCAATCTGAGATAAAAATGAGTTGATAGTTAATAAAAATTACTAATGACAGAGAAAAACAATCCACTGCGAGGGATAGTCATGTGAATTGTTAGTCATATAGTGAGTATGCACTTAGACACGTAGTAGTAAAACTGCAAAACATCAAAACAAAGAAAAAAATCTTATAAGAATTTTTAAATCAAAAATAATAAAGACCAGGGAACAATGACAAAATATCTTCAATGGATATTTGAAAAGTACTGTCAGAAAAGAAGAAACCGAACTGTAGTTTTTAAAGATAGTAACAAAGTCTGCAGATAAGTAAAATATTATGAAGTTTTATTTTAGGATACAAAATCAACATGCAAAATCAATAGCATTTCTACATACCGGCCCCAAACAATTAGAAAATGTAATACATTTTATAAAGATTTCCTTCACAACTGGGGCAACCCTCACCCCCTAAAAAATCAAGGAGTGAAAAGAGTCAAACAAGTTTTTGAAGAAAATTATTTAATATTATTATAAATCATTAAAGAAAATCTTAATATATTGAGGAAGAAACCATATTTATAGGTGGGAAGGCAATGTGAATTTCCATAAACTGATCTACAGATATAAGACATTTTCAATTGAAAGCACAAAACGATTTGAATTTTTTCACAGATCTCGACAAACGAATTAAAATCTTATGGAATAAAAGTAAATCTTAAGACTTTTAAGACAAATTTGAAAAACAGCAACAAAGGGCATTTATCTTAC
>NW_007799775.1:0-1244 GCF_000696425.1 Galeopterus variegatus | reverse complement strand
AACCCGCGGCCCTGGTGCTATCAGCACCGCACTCTCCCGAGTGAGCCACAGGCCGGCCCAAGCCAGGATGTTTTGAAATTAGATTTCTTTTGAGAGTGTTCCATGAAGTAAAATTGCAATGGTGGGATGAAGGAGCAGTACCATGTTCTGAAGAGACTGGTGGTGAGCAAGAAGAGATAGCAGTTGTAAATTATTAATTGCAGAGGCATTTAGTAGAAGGTTGAAAAGATTTAGGATAACAAGCATAGGAATTAATAAGTTCAAGGTGGTTTATGTTGTTGCTGTTGTTTTTAAGAATATAGAATATTGGTGTGTGGTTTTCTTTAAAGGGAAAAGAGCTCATGAAGAGGAAATGTTTGAAAGGTGGTAATAACAATAAAAATCATTTATATAGCAATTACTATATGCTAGACATTGATATGAGCACTTTGCATCCATCAACTCATTTTAATCCTCACAGTAAGCTGTGAGTATTAAAGTATAGTATAAGATACTGTAGAATTATTGACATGTGGATATACCAAAGAATTGAGGTAATTTGGCTGTTGATTTACTAATGCAAATACATAGCTTCTTAAGTAAATTACAAGTAAACTGCTACATAAATTAACAGAAACTAGAAATGTGAGAAACTCCCTGGTTAAACTGTTTGGATATCTCAGTTGAGATTGGTGCAGTTTCACTTCTCAATGTTTGGGTTACTTTTGGCTTTAATCACTACTAATGGGACTACTGTCCCTTCATTAGAAACTGAGATACTGTTTATGGTTTTTCCATTTGAATAATTGATCAGTTGAACGTGGTCATTCTTCATAGACCTTCTAAAATGTTACCCTATTCCTTGTAATAGTCTTAGTTATTTGCCTTTTATAGTTAAACTTTGTATTTTAAAAATAATTGTGAAATTCAGATTTTTCTCCTAACATATAATTTGTGCTGACATATCATGTATCCTATGTGTGGCCAGGTGTTCTTTTTATACAATTAGAAGACATTCTCTTTTGTTGTTGTTTTAAGAGGAATAAATCTTGATTTCTTTTTTTTTTTTTTCCTTTTTGTCTTTTTTCGTGACCGGCACGGATCACAACCCTCAGTGTCGCGCCCGTACTGGACCGGGACCGGCAACGGGATTGCAACCCTCGGTGTTGCGCCCGCACCTCGCTCAGCCAGTGAGTGGCCGGTCTGTATGTGGGATCTGAACCCTCGGCGGGAGCGCCACCGCGCTCCCAAGCGGCGCACTGTAG
>NW_007799774.1:0-1244 GCF_000696425.1 Galeopterus variegatus | reverse complement strand
ACAGTGGCCCAGCAAGGTAACGGGCAACACCGGGAGCTCTCAGACAGTTCAGCTTCCCTTGGAAGTTGATAATGGCTCTGTAATAAAAAGCACCAAATAAAAACAGCATTTATGCAGCAACATTATTTTTGAGGTAAGGCACAATCAACTGGTGGCATTTGCTCTTCAGAGGAAGATCCAGGTGTGGGTTGCAGGAGATACTAGGATTATACAGACCTGGGCTCTAGCACTCGGTCTGCTTGGAGCTGGATAACATTGGGCAAGTCACTAAGCTGCACTGAGCTGTACCTTGTTATCAGTAAAATGAAGGCATCAGAGCAGATTGTAACTGCCATCAGCACCACTACATTTTCTTATGTTAACTATGTATGGGGTACTGCCAGGCACTATGTGCCATGTTTCCCATGTACAAGATCACATACAGGAATATCAACTCTGTTTCAGGTTGCTCCCTAGCCCCATTTTAGAAGAACCCCCTTTTCCCCAATGAAATCTTACATGGAACCCAAATTTAAAACAGAACTGCCTTGTTTGAAGCAGAAACAGGGGACAGGACTCCACCCACTATAGCCACCCAGCTTCTCCTCCTGCTCTGCCCCGAAGCATGTCCACCATGGAGTACAGCTGGAAGACCACTGGCAGGCAGTGTCTTCATTTTCTGCTGCTGCTGTAAAACATTGCCACAAACTTGATGGCTTAAAACAATACAGATTTATTCTCTTACGGTTCTGGAAGGCAGAAGTTTGAAATCAGCTTCACTGGGCTGAAAGCAAAGTGTCAGCGGGGCTGGCTCCTTCTGGAGGCTCCAGGGGAGAATCAATTTTCTTGCTTTTTCTAGTGTCTGGAGTTTCCTGGCACTGCTTGGCTCCCGACGCCTTTCACACATCACTCCAGCCCCTTGCTTCCATCCTCACATCTCCTGCCCCTCTTTTGCAGTCCAATCTCCCCCATCTCCTCTAATAAGGACACTTGTGATTACATTGGAGCCATCTAGATATTTCAGTATAATCCCCCTATCTCAGGACCCTTAATCACATCTTCAAAGTCCCCTTTGCCATGTAAAGTAACTTGCACAGGGACCAGGGATTCGGATGAGGGGCTCTTTGGGGCCATTGTACAGCCTACCACAGGGAACATCTAGGGTCTTCTCAGCTCTGTTAGCTCTACCATACACTCAGAATTGGTGCACGCAGTCACACCAATAATGTATGCTCATATATTGATTGATGTTTTTCATGTTTTTT
>NW_007799773.1:0-1244 GCF_000696425.1 Galeopterus variegatus | reverse complement strand
CATGTTCTCACTTATTTGTGGGAGCTAAAAATAAATACAGAAACAAATGGGGGGTTGGGGAAGAAGAGACAACAATCACAATTCCTTGAACTTGTTAAGACGAGCCCACAGACATGATGCTGATGGATGGGAGGCGGGAGAGGAAGGGGGGAAGGAGGAAATGGTTAAGGGATGTGAAAACCAATGACATTGTATATTGATAAAATAATTTTTTTAAAAAAGTGATCAGTTAAAAAGTTTAAAATAATAAAAGTAATTCAAAATATAAAAATAAAAAAATAAAGCATATATTACAAGAATTCTATCCTCTGACGAGGTTTATCATAAAAAAACAAATCTGATGATCAGATGTTCCCTATTCATGTTTTTAACAAAATTTCAAAGTGATTATAAAATAGGAGCAAACAGCTTTGCGAGAGCCAAACTGAGATGAGAAATTTAACAAAATCAAGGTAGAAGGAGAAAAACTACTTTGTATATCGCAAAAAACAACAACAACAACAAATCAAGAAATACAATAAAAATGGCCTCAGAAATAGGAGGACATTATAAGAAACTATTAGGGGAAAAAAATGATGACTCACTGAAGCCAGGACCTAACCTAAAAATTAGGGAAATTTTAGAAAGAGGAAATAGAACACAGAGAGAAGCAGCATGATCAAAGGAATATAGATGAAAACATTCCTGATCTAATCAAACATATCAGTTAGCAAATTAGGAAAACACATCTTCTAGGAAGACATGGTAATGTTAGACCAGGTTTGGATGTGTCCTAGCAGAATTTTCAAATACATTCATTAAACACATTCAACAAGTATTTATCAAGCAATAGTCATTGGCCAGGCCTAAGTAAAACACCAACAGTGTGATGATTAACAAGTTTAAAGGAGCTCAACCACTGCCCTCAAAAGGCTTGTAGTCTAATGGAGGAGACAGTGGTTAACTAAGCATCTATTATTCAAATAAATACAGAATTGCACATATACCTTCTACAAGGAAAGAAACTTAACTATCAAAGAAAAGAAATAGCCATGATATCAACAAAGTAACAAATGTATGATTAAATACCTGCCTTAATGAATTAATATAACATTTTCTCTGACTAAAATTCAATAAACAGAAAATTCATAACATTTTATATCAATAATCCTTAACAAGAGGAATATTAAATGAATCTCTAAACATAGTCTATAAACAGACACACACACAAACATACACACTTACAAATGTGCACATTTGTGTGT
>NW_007799772.1:0-1244 GCF_000696425.1 Galeopterus variegatus | reverse complement strand
TGTGAATAACATTTCTTTATCAGATATATATTTTACAAATATTTTCTCCAAGTCTGTGGCTTGTATTTTAATTTTGGGGGTATTGTCTTTCACAGAGCAGAATTTTTTTCATCTTAATGAAGTCCAGTTTATCAGTACTCTCTTGCATAAGTCATGCCTTTGCCCTTTTATCTAAAAAGTAATCACCTGACTCAACGTCATTAAAATTTTCTACTACGTTATCTTCTAGGAGTTTAACAATTTTACATTTTCTGCTTGGGTTTATGACCCATTTTGAGTTAATTTTTGTGAAGAGGGTAAGAAGTTCTGTGTCTATATTTATTTTATTTTATTTTTTCCACCTTGATGCCTAGCTGATCAGCATCGTACTTTGAAAAGTTTTTTTCTCCATTGAATTACCTTTACTCCTATATCAAAGATCAGTTGAGTTTGTATTATAAAAGATTTTTTTGATATTTTGGAAAAATTTTTTTTCTCCATATATTGGTGCAATTATGTGATTTTTTTTCTTCTTTAGCCTGTTTGTGTGATGGATTACATTAATTGATTTTTGAATTTTTCACTAGCCTTTCTTACCTGGGATAAATCCCACTTAGTTGTAGTGTATAATATTTTTATACATCGTTTGATTCTACCTTCTAATATTTTGTTGTTGATTTCTGCTTCTGTGTTCAAAAAGACATTGGTTTATAGTGTTCTTTACCTGGAATGTCTGCCTGGTTTTGTATTAGGGTAATTCTGTCCTCATAAATAAGTTAGGAAGTATTCTCTCTGCTTCCATCTTCTGAAACACAACATAGACAAATGGCATAATTTCTTTCTTAAATGCTTGGATGAATTCATCAGCAAACCCATCTGGGCCTGATACTTTCTCTTTTGTAAAGATATTAATTTCATTCAGTTTTTTTTTTTTTTTTTTTTGACCGGTAAGGTGATCGTAACCCTTGGCTTGGTGTCATCCACACCACACTCAGCCAGTGAGTGCACCGGCCATCCCTATATAGGATGCGAACCTGCGGCCACAGCGCACCCAGCGCGCACTCTCCCGAGTAAGCCACGGTTCGGCCCTCATTCAGTTTTTTTAAATAAATATATTTTCTTTTTCTTGTGTGAGTTTTGGCAAATTGTGTATTTCAAGGAATAGGCACATTTTATCTTATTTAGCAAATTTGTGGGCAAAGAATTGTTCAAATTTTTCCTTTATTGTCCTTTTAATGTACATGGCATCTGTGGTGATGTTCCTT